>NC_081415.1:64646688-64950188 GCF_030272615.1 Cryptomeria japonica | reverse complement strand
CAAAAAATACTCAAAATTTAATACTTTTCAACTATAGCAACAATTTAACTTGCTTTTTAATTCAAAAACGATTTCTCAATCAATTCAATTAAACCTTTCAAATCAAATAAGCCAACAGAACACCATTAACTCTATGGCGATAAAATATAAAACTTTCTTTTCAACAGCATATATAAAATGCATTTAAATATTCAAAATCAGACATTTAATCGAATTAACTTCCAATTTAAAATAAGCAATTCATTAACAAGGAAAATCGCATAACGAATACCCGATTAATTTAATCCATTAATCATCAATGCACAAACTCATAAATAATCTAAATAATTACTAAGGACTAATTAATCAATTTATCCAAACACACCAAGCACGCAAATCGAGAAGGTCAACCAAACAGACGACTCGCAACCCAAACAAAAAGGGATTACCGACGATGACTGACGATGCTCACTTGAGCACGACTAAGGTCGACTAGGGTCTTACGACCACCTAATCCAACTCTAAGGATTAAAAAGGTACACTCAAACCTGCAATCCAGGTGAAGACGAACTTCGCACTCATGCGGCGTGGTACCTGAAATTCCCTGCAACCAAGAGTCATACATGCATACATATATAAAATTTAATGAAAGCATTAGCCTGATATTAATACCACGAGATAGGTACACTAACAACTTGCATACTACTAGTGAGAAAACCACATCAATAGCTATCCGTAAAATCAACATCTGACTATAACATAATATTACGATAAACTAATCAAGATTAAACCAATGTTAGAGATCGATTATGGTAGGGGTACTACATTCTCCCCCCCTAGGTTCTGACTTACTCCTGGAAGTCGTAAGGCTAGATGGAGAACATGTCGTACGCATCAGCCCTGAAACTCATTCAACAAAGATCAAATTGCACATAGAAATCTTTCCATAAATAAATGAAATGCTATTGCAAAATCCTTTACGAACGCCATTATCCATTGGCGAGATACATCTAAAACCATACATTCCTTAAAATATTCTAGGAATTATCCACAATCATAGCAGAGAAACAAGAATTTTCTTCCTTTCATAACACCAAATTAAAGCATTACAAAGAGGTAAACAACAATTACCATAATCATCTATCAAACATGACCAGAAAACATGCTATCAAGATCAATTTCCTTTACCAATCCATCTTTATCATAAAATTTTATTGAATAGAACTAGCTCGAAAAATCAATTTCTACAACCAAATTAACTTTCATGAAATAAGAGAAACATAAATAACTCAATTGATTACACTTGCCAGGTATAAGAAAACCTTTCTAAAGACTATGTCCCATAACATAGTGACAAGCTAACACACTTTACTCCATGATACAAATAATAACCATCCACATAACTGGAATGCATAATAGAAAAGGCCACATGTGAGCATGTCTAATGCTCGGTCAAAGATAACATGCGCGATCAGCATCTCTATGCCTGATCTCAGAACAACAATATGATCATAAGAATCCAATATCTCACTCAAAGGCTTGATGGTGCTAGGCACACCATAGCGGTGCTACCTTTCATACAAGACCTTTGTGAATATCCCTTGTTGAACAAGGTGGTTAGCCTCCAAGAGATAGTCACCACACATAGGTAGGTAGTGGGTACTAGCTGCGTCACAGCCTCACATACCCCCTATCCTCACGGTTCCCTATATCAACTTCCTCGCACACACTCTACCAATTCCGTATCATACGTCCTTGGAAAGGAATTTCACATTTCGACACAAGACCAGCATCCGAAAACAATAATGATAAACCCATTTAGCCACCAAAGTATAGATGAATAAAGATAATAAATCATCAATTCCAACAATAAGGTAAGAAAATAATCCGGAATTTCAACACCAAATCAAAGTGCAAAAGATCACAAGATAGTGGCTAAACCTTCAAAGTCAAGGTAAAATAAATTGCTGATCCCCAAAGAAATATAAAGAATATCACATCTGCACATAACAGCACTGTGTGACTAGCATCTAGCCACCAACGAGGAAGGAAGGAACAACTGACTAGCTATTGCAGTAGCTCATCATGTGGTGCGACATAGTCACACTATCCACATGGCGTGGCGGTGTGCACCTCAACATCACCCCGCATCACGTCATCACATGGCATGGCAATACCCCAAGTGGAGAAAACACACAATGGACGTATCCCACATGGTAGTGCACCTCGTGGAAAAAGTACGCGCAAGCCACATCCCGCATAGCGACGTATCTAGAAGGATACTCGCCGTAAGTCAGAGGTATACATGACTATGGTCCACCCACATGCCCACCAACACATACTAACTGGTAGCACATGTGAATAAACCTACCTTTCATGAAGACAAGGCAAAGGATCCTCCAAATCATACCATCACTATACACAAGAATCACCATCCAAACTGCTCAATTAAGGAAGAGGAATAGGCTGACACACATAAACCTATAAATAGGTTCATCAAAGGGAAAGTATTGAGTACACCTTGATACAGTTTAGTAGTACAACTATATCATTCCTCGAAGTAGAGAAGCTAAAGTCACTTCGCGCCGACATTACTCGTACACCAATCCATACTATTCAAGGAACGGTCACTTTGAATACTACCCCTTAACATACTGAGTTACCCACAACCCGAGGTTTGGTACTCAGTAGGGAAACAAATAAGAAACATCACATAAATAGTATGGTTTCCCATACTCATAAGCAACATATCCTCCATGGTTGATTACTTCACCAATCCATGGGCACAATTAATAAGCACTGGTTTCTTACAATACACACAATTACACCAATACTGGTTTAGTCACATATACGGGGAGTACTTTTCAGTACGCTAACATCTATACAAGGAAGATTCCAATTATGCTTTCTATAAATAACTGAATCAAGTTTACTCTAGATGCAGGTACTGAAATTATTAACAATTCACAATTATATAAGGAAATAACATCATTCCTATATCTTTCTCGAATCTTACTAAGCATTCATAATTAAATTACTAGCTAAGCAAAACATTTCTAAAGCTTAAGACTTTCATCTATCACTATGAAGCCAAAAGGCAAACACACAATTTCACATGTTTTATAAACATTCTATTTAAATCAATGCATTCTTTAATACCATTTCTAAAAATCTTATGATTAGGCAAAGAGAAGGGAAAAAGGAGTTTGATAACCAAACTATTTCCTACAAAGACGCAAGATCAATCAAGATCACGCTATAATATTAAATTTCTCTATTAAGCCTATCATTTCAATTACACGGTTTTCATTTCGCTACCGTTTAGAAGGATGTCAATCAGCCTAACAAAAACAGTTCCAATAATTATGGTTGCAACAGGAGGTTCTAGTTTACAAACAAAACAGAGATCAAGAGAGGCAATCTTTTCGATAATGCAAGACCTCTTAAGAACACTCACTTATAATAATACAATATAGACACATGTCATAATTTGCAACCTATAAGAAAAGATCACATTACGATCAAAGATAAGCAAGAGCTATTACCCAATAAAACATATTAATGCACGCACATCAAACAAGCTTTTCATTCGCACTTTCTAACCATATTAAGGCAATTACATATACCCAAAAGCGAGTTCAATGGAGCATTTGCTAAAATAATCTTCAATCAAACTGGTCTAAAGAAACCCAGAAAACAATCTTTCGGAAAACACATTAATATTCTCTCGAAGCTACAATAACATGCTCCTTTTAACACTTCGTCTACCAATCAAGCAGTTTCACATAATTCACTATTCGCATAGCAATGCACCTTTCTAAGGTAGAATTTAATCATGCTACTCCTACAAGATACACATGGAGAATTCTTTTAAACGTACACATACAGTTTTCTCCCAATCACCCAAAATAAATTTTTAAAACCCATAGCCCTTTAATAATCTAAAAACATAAACGTCACAAGGCTCACACAAGGGTTCAAGAAGTCACACCCTTTTTCTCTTGCAACAAGAAACTCAAATCGAAGATAATTACACATATCATAATCATTTCAATTTCCAGAAAGAGAGAGAGAAATGGTAATGATCATTTAATTTCTACAAATTAAGCATTCAATAATTGCCATACAAGTCCTTCAAGTGGACAACATTAAGCTAGATCATAATCTTTAAACAAACATAATTTGCACTTTCAGATTCAAGACAAGCACGGACCAACCCAAATGGATTAGTCTAAAGAGTACAACACTCAAAAAGGGAAGGTACATACAACTCTCTTTCAAAATAAGAGTAATCGTAAACCAAGACATCAATAAGCACACAAAGCACAAATAAGCACTCAAACACCAACATCAAGAAGGCGAAAACAAGGTGTGAACACACACACGTTCCACACAAGCTAAGGTTTGCTAAATCACTCACATGCAAAAGGAGGACAAGCATACACATAAGGTCGATACACCTCACACAATAGAGGGCACACGCGACACTAGAGATCCCAATGTTTGATACATGGGCTCTGATACCAAATATAATGCCCTGCCAGGAAACTCCGAAGGGATTAAGCCATAACACAAGAATAGAGTGCAATAATTTTATTTTTTTTAAATTACAACACATAAGATGCAACAAGATATCAAAGATTCAGATTACATAGCGGAAGACTTCAACTAACACCTAAAGAGTTTCCCAACGAGATTACTTAAATTTCACAAATCACTTAACTCTCACAATTATTCTAAAGCTGAACATCTTAATAACGAGATAATTCATAATCAGGATAATTTTCTTTCAAAATATGGAAATATAATCACAAGCAAGATTCATCATTTAAGATCCATTCATAAACTTCAATCGAGCTTTTCATTTAAAATTACAAACCATACATCTAACAATCTAATACACTAGGATTTCATCATAACATAAGAGATCTTTCCAAGCATATTTAAATTCCTTAACAACAACTGAGAATAATACATTACTCTAAGTTACATTCTCATATTCCAACTTATTGCATTTCAAAAGACGATTACATAAAAGCATCTACGATGATTCTCATCTAAACTACTTATGCATTCGATCAACATGGCATACAAGAAAGAACTGCAAATAAGCATTTAAAGTTAATTCCAATTATCCACTTAACCATTCTAACATAAGTTAATCATACATGATAAAGCTGAATAAAAGAAACATAAGAGAATACATCACATAACACCATAATGATCCTGGAGTTCACCCCTAAAGGCTACATCTCCGGGTCTGCTCAACTGCAAGACCCCTCTGATAATTAATAAAGGTTAAGAATACAAGAGGTTACACCATTACAATCCAGCCATCAAGGCGATACATAAACAATATACAAATGACCGCACCGGTCAATTAATACATAAACGATCCTTGAAGAGAACAGGATCCAGCTGAACATAATCAAAGCTAAAACAAGAGGTCCATGAGAGCATCCATAAAACTGAGCCAACACCACCCAAGGTCTAACATGAAACCGACACTCACAAGGGCAGAGCCAAAAGGATGACTCACAAAGGTACTCCTAACAGGACAAAACGACAACACACTAGCGAACGTAGGGACAAGTGTCATCACACAACCTGGTATGGATACCATGGCAAGTCTTCATAGGTCCCGGCCCCATACACTGGGTCACCCTGGCAACCTAATCTGAGCTTCCGGCCCATCCAAGCCTCATGTGGAACCAAACATCCTCTCACGAAGACAAGGAAGATGGTTTACCATTTCAGGCCTTCTCACAGCATGTCGAATCTATGATAGCACTCATCCCATGTGTGAGGCACATTATCTTATTTAGAGATTACATTCTAATCTATTAGGTTATCACTTATTAGACTCACTTTCGACGGGTTACCCAGCAGCCACTTTGGGTGTGGCCCCCAATCGAAAGCCACTTTCCCATACGACACTAGACTATACTCGGATGAACTCAAAACCAAGGAATACACATGGTCTGACAAACGGAGTTCAAGAAGGGACAAACAATCATCTGGTCAAACACGACTCAAAGGTGAACACTTACTGACGGTTCTCTAACTAGAGACCTGACAAACTAAGGTCAACCATGAATCATCATTCGACTCACACAAAGAGGATATGACCAAAACGACACTACCACAATACAACCGTCAACTTGGAATCGAGGACTGAAACAGGTACCCTAAGTCAAGCCATACGACAGGGTCCTACTAAACAAAGAAAAACATGCCATTTCATAATTAAAGGCGAATACAGAAATTAAACTCACAAGGCAATAATCAGAAAAGACAATATTTCCTCAAATTGATTTAATCAGTACAAGTCGATCAAGTTTTCTACAAGATCTAAATCAGATTACAGTTATCTACCTCAACTAGGGATAAGTTGATCTTGGTTTTCTAACTCCTAAGGTTCAAAGCATCGAACAGGCATATAAAGCCGTAATGAGTTTTTAAACCAATTCATATTAATAAAATTCAGACAACCATTAATCAACTAAAATAGGATACATTTAATCTCCAACAAAACGTCATTAACATACCGGTCTAAAACCGACCTCTACAGTTTCATATTTTCAATCCCAGATGCATAATACGAATCACAGAATATAACATATAGAAAGAGAATCTAAATGGAGATAATCATTTCCAAAGCATATCGTTTAAATTTCTAGTGCCCAACGATAAATATTTCACTACTTTTCACTTACTCAAATGATAAGAATAAAAACAACAATAATCAATTGCGAAATAATAGTTGTAGAACTTAATTAGGAAGAAGGCATACGCCACGAAATGACGTTGAACAACAATTAGCCTATAAACTCCTTTATAACGTTAACCAATATCCAATCAACCTTTCAAGATTAATGCTACCTCATTCATAATTAGGAAGCTAAATAACATTTAACATTAAAATATCTTTCA
Source organism: Cryptomeria japonica (assembly GCF_030272615.1). Taxonomy (NCBI): domain Eukaryota; kingdom Viridiplantae; phylum Streptophyta; class Pinopsida; order Cupressales; family Cupressaceae; genus Cryptomeria; species Cryptomeria japonica. The sequence continues at coordinate 64,943,276 of NC_081415.1, read as the reverse complement.
TTAAAATGATATGAAATATCATATGTTTTTTTCTTTTCTTTAATGATAAAAAAAAAAAACATTTAAAAAAAACCATTTTATAAAAACGATGTTTTCATTTTAACAAAAAAAACTGCATTTTAAAATTTTGGGGAGGCGAGCTGGGAAGAGCCGTGCCCTAACCCTAGCGCCGTCCCACACCATGCGGGCGGCGCCACTTCAGTGCCCGCAGGTGCCGCGGCGCCCTGCGGCCACCGTCGTGGGCCGCAGCCGCAATGGTCTGCAACCGAAGGTAAGGGAAGGAGCTGCAAGGGGGACGTGCGGGGGAGAGGGGAGGAGGAGCGGGTGGAGCTCCGCTCCCCGCCCTCCAACCCCAAAACATAGTCCGCTAAACAAATAAAAACGCATGGTTTAAACAATAAACAAAATACGCCCAGTTTGGAGTTAAATCAAAAGAAACCCCAAAACCCAGTTTAAAACAACTCGCCCAGCTCGGGTTTTTGATAATAAATTTTGATTAAAACACACACAGTATGATAACATTAATCCCCCTCCCTTTTTAAAAAAAAAAGACATACAGTTCGATGTAAAAGCGTTTAACACAGCGCTATTAAATTTAAAACACAGTCCGAAACTTTAAAAAACAAAATGCCCAAACAACCATGAGGAATAACACACCTCAATGAATTCATTTTAACATAATGCTACAGCCATGCATTTCCTTGAAGAACACAGCTAAAACATGGATTTAAACCCACAATCCAAATTAAAACTGAAAGCAATCAAAGATTGGATTTGGCAACAAGAAGGCAGTTCGGAATCCTACCTTAATACGCAATCCTGGAATGGCTGAAGGAGAGCCCACCTGCCAGATCCAGCATCATTCCTTCCCAAAACCTCCAAAATTTCCTCCCAACCAAAATCTTCTCCAAATTTGTCCATCCTTCCATTTTCCCCAAATTTGGGTTATATGGAAGAGTTGACCCAAAAATTCCATTTTTGGAATAAAAATTCTTTATTTACAAAAAAAACTCAAAATTTAATACTTTTCAACTATAGCAACAATTTAACTTGCTTTTTAATTCAAAAACGATTTCTCAGTCAATTCAATTAAACCTTTCAAATCAAATAAGCCAACAGAACACCATTAACTCTATGGCGATAAAATATAAAACTTTCTTTTCAACAGCATATATAAAATGCATTTAGATATTCAAAATCAGACATTTAATCGAATTAACTTCCAATTTAAAATAAGCAATTCATTAACAACGAAAATCGCATAATGAATACCCGATTAATTTAATCCATTAATCATCAATGCACAAACTCATAAATAATCTAAATAATTACTAAGGACTAATTAATCAATTTATCCAAACACACCAAGCACGCAAACCGAGAAGGTCAACCAAACAGACGACTCGCAACCCAAACAAAAAGGGATTACCGACGACGACTGACGATGCTCACTTGAGCACGACTAAGGTCGACTAGGGTCTTACGACCACCTAATCCAACTCTAAGGATTAAAAAGGTACACTCAAACCTGCAATCCAGGTGAAGACGAACTTCGCACTCATGCGGCGTGGTACTTGAAATTCCCTGCAACCAAGAGTCATACATGCATACATATATAAAATTTAATGAAAGCGTTAGCCTGATATTAATACCACGAGATAGGTACACTAACAACTTGCATACAACTAGTGAGAAAACCACATCAATAGCTATGCGTAAAATCAACATTTGACTATAACATAATATTACGATAAACTAATCAAGATTAAACTAATCAAGATTAAACCAATGTTAGAGATCGATTACGGTAGGGGTACTACAAACTCTCTCCTTAATAAAATTTTCATCCACATATTGACCTCCTCCCAATTGAAGAGCTTCACATTGTACACAACCATCATAAAATTTGGTCTTCATCCTCATTCAATTCAATACGAAGACTTATAGCTCCCTCTAACAACAATCATGGTTGTGATAGTTCTGATACTTAATGTAAGTACAGATCCAATATCCAACAAGATGAGAGGGGGGGCGGTGAATCATAAAAACTTAATCTTCCATAGAAACATTAGATTCAACCTCGGTAACATATAATTCAGTCATATAACCAAAACTGCTAAACATGCAAACTCAAAAGCATATAAACATCATAAACCTCATAACACCAGATTTAACTTGGAAACCCAAATAGGGAAACACCACTATGGGATTTTAGACCCACTAAGAAATATACTCTTCTAGAGTATGCTCAGTTAAAAGCAAATCCTGTTAAAGATTACAAACCACATTGCTAGATGTGATCCGGTTAAGGGATTTCCCTTAGATCTGTTAGGATCTTCACCTTGTTAGAAGTGACCTTGTTAAAGGATTTCAAACACTCAATCAGAATGTCACCTTGCTAGAGGGTTTTACAAATAAGACTGTTAAGTCCACTCGGTTAAGTGATTTTCTGTCACTTCACAAAATAACAGTAATAAAAATCTATCTGCAACTTCACATCTAAAATGCTAAAGAAGATTCTTATTTGATCAATACAATCTAGACATAGAACTAATTTTGTCCATCTGTTGGGCTTCTATACTTTGTTATTCAAACAAGTCTTCAAGTTTCTGTGCTTGGTAATCACTATGTAGCATCCCTATGCATACATTTGCCCACATGCATTGTTTATCAATAGTTCCCTATTTATAAACAATTAGCTAACTGCTTAATCTCCTTGATCACATTTTCCATGATCAATCATAGCCATCAGATCTTCAAACTTTGACCAGGTTCAATGTATCCTTCTATCTGAAAACGTTTTGTCCCACCTTGGAACTTGCATACATTTCTTGGAACTTGTACTAGGGTATTGTGGTTCAATCTGAGCTATAGATCTTCATGTCTATTTTCCTTTGCCATAGATTCATTAACAAACTTCATACATGGCATACCAATCATCTAATCAGTTCCAACTCATCAACTTCCTTCATTAAATAATGCATATAACCATTTAATGTATTCTGTTACAGCTCGGTTACAACTCGGTAATAACTCTGTGAATACTAAACTTCACTGGGTAGACATTCTGCCTTCATTAATGAATAGTGATAACCTTAGGGTTTACTAACTAGGTACCTTAGAGTTTACTGACTAGGTTCTTTAGGGTTTACCGACTAGGTTCTATGCTTGATAACATAGTATAGCATTAACCTTACAATTTACAACATATGTATGATGTTAAAACAATCTAAACATCATGATCTCATCATTGTCTGACTAAGTAATAGTTGCCCATTGAATACCTTATTCATCCCCTTATTCATCATATTCTTTCTGTGTCTTTTACTGACATCTTTATACTCTTTAAATCATACTTCTCAAGATATGGCAACATCATACTAAATTAGAAAATCAATTTCTTGACATAAATGACAAAATAATAATATCAAGATAGTATTATGTAGAGTGTAAGTCAAGTTTATAAGGAGATCTACCCCTCTCATTTGAAACCTAAGCAATCTCCTAAGCTACATAATGATCTTAATTACACTCTATAAAATTTAATCCAAGTGAGCAAGCAATCAAGCATTCAATAGTACATGAGAGGTTGTAGATCAAGATTCAGTGTTTTGAGCTCAAAAATCAGAATTTGACCTTATTGCTAAAATCATTCCTACTACCGAGGTTTAGACCGAGTTTTTATTTTGCAGTCAAAAGGGGACAAGGGCTTATTCCTAAAAGGTGTCCTAATGCCGAGGTTTTGACAAAACTTTCACCCTTCATGCTCTAAAGTGTGGTGATATCTAGCTACAATTGCTATCACCACACTTTAGAGCATGAGGTTTAGACCGAGTTTTTATGAGCTACAATTGCAGTCTTAAATTATAGTCCCCTAAATCAGTTATATCCATAATCATCAACAACCTTCTCAATATCCTTATTGAAATGCCAACAATCTCCCATTGTCTGTTATAATGCCAAATGCTAACAATCTTCCCCTTTGGCATTGATGGAAAAACCAATTGATTTGACCTTAAAAAGATTTGGATTGCTGTGATTCTGAAATGTTGAAATGCTCTCTTGCTATCAACAGACTTCTCCCCCATACATTAGACTTCTCCTATTTTCTTCAGTCTTCTCCCTCCTTTTTTTTATCATCAGTTTCAGTCTTTTCAATCAGTCTTCTCCCCCTTATATTAGTCTTCTCTGCCTTTGACAATAATGCCAAAAAGTAAAGAACAAAAACATAATTTCTTCATGTATGAAGTGATTTCTTGCTATTGTGTATCAACTGAGTCTTAGTCAAATAATTTTGTCTTCAATCCCTATTCCCTATATTATATCCTGCATTATTTCCTGTACACCTTTAGAAAACATCCTAAAGTGTATAAATCAACATCAACTCTAAAAAGATATTCAATAGAGTCATTGAATTGATGCTTTCACTGAACTAAGTCAGTGAGTAGGAGATAGGGGTAGGACCCCTAACTTACTTCTAAGATATTCAAAAGTGTCCCTTGGTACTGGCTTGGTAAAGATATCTGCTATTTGTTCCTTTGTGCTAACATACTCCAACACCACTTTCTTCTCTTGAGCTTCTTCTCTAAGATAATGATATTTGATAGAGATGTGCTTTGTCATAGAGTGCATAATAGGATTCTTTGAAATGTTAATGGCACTAGTATTATCACAGAATATAGTTACTAGCTCAATACATTTCTCATTTATACCTTCCAACAGTTGTTTGATCTATGCTATGTTGGTAAATTCAATGCTGCAGCAACATATTCAACTTCTGTTGTTGACTGTGAAACACATCCTTGTTTCTTGCTAAGCCAACTCACTAGTCTTTCTCCTAAGAAGAAAGCTCCTCCACTTGTGCTTTTTCTGTCATCAATGTTGCCTGCCCAATCAGCATCAGTATAAACTTTTAAATCAAAATCATTTCCTTTCTGATATACTAAGCCATAATCCTCTGTGCCTTTCAAGTATCTAAAAATTCTTTTGATTGTCGTCATGTGTCTTTCCTTAGGATCTGCAGAGAATCTTGCAACTATACCTACTGCATGTGCTATGTCTGGTCTTCTATGAACAACATATTGTAGCTTTCCAATCATGGATCGATAAAGTGTCTCATCAATAGATGCAGATTCATCATTCTTTGATAGTTTATAGTTGGTAGCCATAGGAGTACTTACTGGTTTTGAATCCTCCATTCCAAATTTCTTCAAGATTTCCTTTATATACTTGGATTGAGTAATGAAAATATCATTTTTCATTTGCAGTATCTGCAAACCTATAAAATACTTTATCTCACCGATTAATGACATCTCAAATTCTTTGCTCATTTCATTTCCAAAGTTCTTAAATATAATATCATCAACAAATATGGTTGAGATCAGTATTCCATTTTCATCATTCTTCATGTACATATTGCTATTCTCACTTGTCCTTATAAAACCAATCTTAATCAAATAAGAGTGCAATCTTTCATACCATGCTCTAGGTGCTTATTTCAGACCATATAATGCTTTATTCAATTTACATACCTGATCTTTATTATTGTCTTCAACAAATCCTTTAGGTTGTTCAATAAAAACTTCTTCTAATATTCCATTCAGAAATGCAGATTTGACATCCATTTGATATACCTTGAAGTTTTTGAAAGCAGCATATGCCAACAATGTTCTTACTCCTTCAAGTCTAGCCACAAGTACAAAAGTTTCACCATAATCAATTCCTTCTTCTTGAGCATAACCTTTGCAAACTAGTCTTGCTTTATTTCGAATAACCTCACCTTTTTCATTTAGCTTGTTTCTGAAAATCCATTTTTTACCGATTACATTTTTGTTCTTCAGTCTTGGGATTAGTGTCCATGTGTCATTCTTCTTGATTTGATCAATCAGTTCTGTCATAGCATTTATCCAATCTTCACTATTAAATGCCTCATTCACTATTCTCAATTCAAATTCAGATATCAGACATGTGTTCAGTCTCAATTTGTTCCTTGTCATCATTGGATCATCCTTATCTCCTATAATCTGACTTGGTGCATGATGTCTTCTGATATACTTGGCTAATACAGGCTCGGTAGGCTCTGTATGATCTTCTTCATCACTCGGTAACTAGATACTCTCTTCATTTTCTTCAATAGTTTTCTCAGTAAAACTTGTCGGTTGAACATAGACAAATTCATCATAATCTTCTGGTTCTTTGGATTTTCCTTCATCATTTCTTTCTGCAAATTCATCAATTTTCACATTTGCACTTTCTACTATTTTGTTAGATGATTTGATCAGACATTTAAATGCTTTTCTTCTAGAAGAATAACCAAGAAATGTTCCTTCTTCACTTTTCTGATCAAACTTGCCATTTCTATCATCTTTGTGTACATAACATCTACTTCCAAAGATTTTAAAATAACTTACATTAGGTTTCTTATCATACCAGATTTCATATGGTGTCTTCAAAGTACCTTTCTTTAGTTGTACTCGGTTCGGAGTGTAAACTGTTGTGCTTATTACTTCTCTCCAAAATGTTTGTGGCACTTTCTTTTCAATCATCAGGGTTCTAGCACAATCCACAATGGATATGTTTCTTCTCTCAGCTTTTCCATTTTGTTGTGGAGTTCTCGGTGCAGAGACTTGTCTTTTAATACCATGATCATTGTAGAATAAGTTGAACTCATCAGATGTGAACCCTCCTCCTCTATCTAATCTAAGACATTTCAGTTGTCTTCCTATTTCATTTTCAACTCTTGCCTTATACCATTTAAACATTTGAAAAGCTTCTAATTTTTCTTTTAAAAACCTAACTGACATCATCCTTGAATAGTCATCCACAAATAATATGAAATATTTATCACCATAATAACTTTGAACTTTCATAGGACCACAAAGATCAGTATGCACAAGATCTAAAATTCCCTTAGAAGTTTAAGACTTACTTGTAAAGCTTGATCTTGTCATCTTACACATCTGGCATCCTCGGCACATAGCATTCTCGGGTTTTTCAAGACTCGGTAGACCTCTTACTCGGTGCTTCTTACTTATTTTGATCAGATTATCAAAATTTACATGACAAAACCTTTTATGCCATAACCAGGTATCATCTATCTTTGCATAGAGACACTTGTTCCGAGTTGAGTCAAGGTGAAATGTGTTACCTTTTTTTGTGTCCTGGTAGCAGCTAACTTTCCATTCTTGTCATGAACTTTGACAATTCCTTTCTGAAATTCTATTTGGTAACCTGTATTGTTTAGCTGTGCTACACTCAACAAATTGTATTTCAAACCTTCAACCCAATAAACATCATTGCATCTTGCATTGTCAAGAAGCATTATAGATCCTTTACCTTTCACCGGACATGGTGCATCATTACCAAATCTAACATAGCCTCCATCATAATCTTCTAACATAACAAACTTGTGTTTATCACCTGTCATATGATGTGAGAATCCACTATCTATGATCCAATAATCATTAGTTTTTATGTGAGATATTAGGTCTTTTTCTTCATACCTTTCTTCATCTGAACCATCTTTGATAGCCACATAAACTACTTTCTTTGTATCAGTTTCATCTGATTTATCATCATTGGATTCCTCATAAGCTATTAAGAATATCTTTCTATCTCTTCTTCTGAAGTTTTGGTGTCCTCTGTAATGATTGTCTTTCTATCTGTCATCTCGGTAGTCTCTCTTTTCAGTAGAATCTTTGTCAGGATAGTTAGAAGCCATATGTCCTATCTTATCACAATTGAAAAATTTCAGAGGTAATTTTCCTTTATACTTACCTTTGCCTCTCAGTAACCTTCTGGCTAATAGTGCTTCAAACTCTTCTTGCTTTCTGATTTCCTCATATAGTTTGTGTACTTCTTCCATATTCTTACAAAATATTTCACTTGCTCCACTATGATCTCCTTCAGAGTACTTGTACTTTCTTTCATTGTAATCATTAGATTCATCAAGATGAAAAGAACTAAATGCAGATTCAACTTTATTTACCGAAGATCCACTGTTATGAAAGTTACTTAACTCAAATGCATGTAGCTTACCAATAGTAGCATCTGAAGAAACTGGCATATTAGGTACAGACCTCAATTCATTGATTGCAGAGACTCGGATTGCATAAGTCGGTAGAAAGGTTCTTAACAACATACTTGTTATATCCTTTTCTTCAATAGTTCCACCTGCTCCTTTGATTTGATTGACAATCTCCTTTAGTCTTGTACTGTACTGAGTTATGTTCTCACCTTCATTCATCCTCATAGATTCAAGTTGTCCTCTTAGACTATCTACTTTTTCTCTTTGAACATGTTCATCTCCTCCATATACTGATATGAGCTTATCCCACATAGCCTTTGCATCTTTGCAGCCTTCTAGATCATTAAACTCTGAGTCGGTAAATGTAGATGTTATTTCAATCATTGCTTGGATATGTTCTTGCTTTACCTTTATCTCTTCCAGTGTCAATGGATAGGTGCTCGGTGTGAAGAAATCATTCTCCAGATAATATACAGTATATTCTCCAACTCCTGATAGGTGCAGCTTCATCCTTTTCTGCCATGTAGAGAAACTTGACTTGTTCAACTTCGGTGCATCCCTCTTATACATCTTCGGATCTTTGCCTCAAGTACCTTTAAACTTTTCTTCTGGAGTACAAAGCTCTGATACCAATTGATAGTTTTGATACTTAATGTAAGTACAGATCCAAATTCCAACAAGATGAGAGGGGGGTGGGGTGAATCATACAAACTTAATCTTCCATAAAAATGTCAGATTCAACCTCGGTAACATATACTTTAGTAATATAACCAAAACTGCTAAACATGCAAACTCAAAAGCATATAAACATCATAAACCTCATAACACTAGATTTATCGTGGAAACCCAAATAGGGAAAAACAACTATGGGATTTTTGACCCACTAAGAAATATACTCTTCTAGAGTATGCTCGGTTAAAAGGAAATCCTGTTAAAGATTACAAACCACATTGCTAGATGTGACCTGGTTAAGGGATTTCCCTTAGATCTATTAGGATCTTCACCTTGTTAGAAGTGACCTTGTTAAAGGATTTCAAACACTCAATCAAAATGTCACCTTGCTAGAGGGTTTTACAAATAAGACTGTTAAGTCCACTCGGTTAAGAGATTTTTTGTCACTTCACAAAATAACAGTAATAAAAATCTATCTACAACTTCACATCTAAAATGCTAAGGAGATTCTTATTTGCTCAATACAATCTAAACCTAGAACTAATCTTGTCCATCTATTGGGCTTCTGTACTCTATTATTCAAACAAGTCTTCAAGCTTCTGTGCTCAGTAATCACTATGTAGCATCCTTGTGCATACATTTGCTCGCATGCATTGTTTATCAATAGTTCCCTATTTATAAACAATTAGCTAACCGCTTAATCTCCTTGATCACATTTCCCTTGATCAATCATAGCCATCAGATCTTCAAACTTTGACCAGGTTCAATGTATCCTTCTATCTGAAAACATTTTACCTCACCTTGGAACTTATATACATTTCTTGGAACTTGTGCTAGGGTATTGTGGTTCAATCTTAGATGTAGATCTTCATGCCGATTTTCCTTTGCCATAGATTCATTAACAAACTTCATGCACAGCATACCAATCATCTAATCAATTCCAGCTCATCAGCTTCCTTCATTAAATAATGCATGTAACCATTTAATATATTCTATTACAGCTCGGTTACAACTCGGTAATAACTCGGTGAATACTAAACTTCACTTGGTAGACATTCTACCTTCATTAACCGATAGCGATAACCTTAGGGTTTACCGACTAGGTTCTTTTCTCAATAACATAGTATAGTATTAACCTTACAATTTACAACATATGTATGATGTTAAAACAATCTAAACATCATGATCTCATCATTGTCTAACCCGGTAATAGTTGCCCATTGAATACCTTATTCATCCCCTTATTCATCATATTCTTTCTGTGTCTTTTACTGACATCTTTATACTCTTTAAATCATACTTCTTAAGATATGGCAACATCATAGTGAATTAGAAAATCAATTTCTTGACATCAATGACAAAATAATAATATCAAGACAGTAAACATCCTTAATCAGTTATATCCATAATCATCAACAACTTTCTCAATATCCTTATTGAAATGCCAACAATCTCCCATTGTCTATTATAATGCCAAATGCTAAGAGGTTGGTCTAGTGAAATGGGTGGACATAGTGTATCTTTTGTATTAATATGTTGGTTTGACAAAACAGGTGTTTCAATTGGAGCATATATTTCCTTTATTAGTGTCTCAATTATTTATTTTATGGGCTTTCATGTGTCTTTGGCCCCTCTAAATGGGGCACATTAGCATTGGGTAGACTTGGAATATTTGATTCAACTAAAGCTTCCTCTTGGGAGAAATGATTCAAATGTAGGCATCATATCCTCCAATAATGCATTTGGATCTAAGGGCCAAATACATGTCCTCTTAAAACCAAATTTCAATATTATCAACAGTCAATTTTTTTTTAATTTTGAGTGTTTGTGGTGAAAAATGGAACAACAATTTTGAAAGACTAAAATACATTCAACCACAAAATTCTAGCCTAAAAACAACAAAGATCCACCTTAATATATGAAGATTACTTAAGACAAATGCAAGTCGATCAAGATCACAAAGATTATATGATCACATGTCCAATAGGGTTTGAATCTCCATTCTTCCTATATCCGTTGATCTTGTTTGATATGTTTGCTCTCAGATTTTATGTGTGCATAAGAGCTCAACAAAGAACAAACACGTGGTTGCAAGTAGGCTTGATCGCATATGAAAGTTCGAAAGCATCATTGAGAGTTCTAGGAGCTTAGAATGTGGAGGAGAGTGCTTAAGAGTTTAGAATTCATAATCGGATTGATAATGAGAGAAGAATCCTCTTATATAGAAGACACTATAAGAAATGAAGGGATAAGATTAAGAGGTGTAAAAGATAGGTGGTCAGCTAAGATTAAATGGTAGGTAAAAGTAATAAGAAAATAATAAGAGGGTAGGTAGTGTAAGAATTAAGAGATGAATGACATGTGTCATGGGTAGAAAAGGATAATGAATTAATTAAATAAATAAATATTTATTTAATTAATAGAAGAATTAGGCTAAAATAATTAAATAAATGCAAATATTTATTTAATTAGACAGGACAATTTTAGGTGTCTACATTTTGCCCTTCTTTGAGACAATGCAGCTTGTTGCGTTGTTTCAAAGAAGATAAGATGAACTGATACAAAGTTGCCCCAAGATGGGAATGATATACCCCCTTGAGAGATTGGATGAAAATGTCTAAAAAGATCGTAGACAATCTCTCGATAACGAAGAAAGGCTAGAAAGGATTGACAAGATAGGATAAGGTGACAAAGTCATGGGATAAAGAAGACTGACTCAGGATACTAGGGATAGGGTTGTCTATAAGATAGACTACAAGGGAAAATATCCTCATTGTCATCCACACGCCTTAGAGATTAGAGTGGAGAGAGAGAAAAGAGTAGTCAACAGTGATGGCATTAGTGCACAGATTTGATCGCGTTCGCTGATATCAGAGGCCAACAGATGCAGGAGAGTCGGTGAGTACCACAAAACCTCCTTGTACGATGTTATATTAATTGTTGTCATAAATGCATGTTAGGTATGTTAATAAATGCATGTCAAGCAGGTCAAAAGTCAGGAAGGTGTGCCTACATTGGTGCCAGGCACGTTTGGGTAGGTTAGGCACGTCTATGCAGAATGTAACCGCGTCTATGGTTATTCAAGTGTCTATGTCAAATGTGAGTGTTTTTGCTAAATGTAGGTGCCTCTATGTAGGGTAGGCACGTCTGTGTAGAGCATAGGCACGTCTGTGTATTTTAGGCTCCTATGTGAAATGCAGAAACATCTGTGAAGTATGTAAGCGTGTTTGTGTCATGAATGTGTGTTTACGTCTTCAGGATCAAATCAATAGTTTTGTGATAAACATACGTTGTCGATTTGATAAGATGTTGAGAGGATACACTCAAACAGGTCCTCTAGGGAAGGATAGGATAATAGATAGGGCTAGGATTGAAAATATGATAGAGCATACGTTGCCAATTAGGAAACTACTCAAGAGGATAAACTCAAGTAGAGGCCCTAGAATAGGATAGATCAAGGCACTTTGTGATGAACAAGGAGTACCATAGATACTGACAATTCTATGATACAACATACGTTGTTAATTGAATTAGGCTAAAATTGACAATTTTGTGATAGAACATACGTTGTCAATTGGATAAGATGTTGAGAGGATACACTCAAGTAAGTGCCCAAAAAGGTAGGATAAAAGAAGCACTTTGTGATGAACATGGAGTACCACCAGGATAAAAGAGAAGAACTTTGTGATGAACAAGGAGTACTACTAGGATAAAAGAGTAGCACTTTGTGATGAACAGGGTGTACCACTAGGATAAAAGAGAAGCACTTTGTGATAAACATGGATTACCAGTAGGATAAAAGAGCAGCACTTTGTGATGAACAAAGAGTACCACTAGGACTAACAAAGTTGATTTTCTTGACTGTAGGAGGACCTAACTATGCTGGAGTCATGGGAGAGATTCCCTTCGACTTAGAGTTTGCGAGTAGAGCTGACATTCGAGGATATAGCAATAGTTGAGGCCATGGGCTTGTGATATATTATGTATATGCCTTCTTTTTGGGTGAACATGGGGTTGCTGACTGCATTATCTGAGAGATGTCACTCAAAGACATGCACGAATCATTTGCTGATGGGTGAGATGACAGTCACCTTGGGGGATGTGTATAGGATACTGAGGATAGCGATCATTGGGGAGTTGGTTCCTTATGATCGAGAGGGAGATATAGATGCACTCTGACAAGTGTTCCAGGATCCAGGACCGGAGATGAGGGCAGGACATGGACAGGAGCAGCCATAGGGATAGGGTGAGGGGAGAGGAGAGGAGGAGGATGAGTTACTATCATTGAGGGAGATCTACCAGGGACAGGCAAATGAGATCCTCGATCTAGAGAGGGAGGTGGCTAGGCTCAAGAGACAGCTGAGGGACACTGAGCGAATGAGGGATCAGGCTATTCAGCTCTATACAAAGGCTGAGACAGCACTAAGGGAAAGTGATAGAGGAGGCAGGGACCAGATATGCCTATGCTCTAGGGGAAGGGGAGGAGATAGGATACTAGAGAGACCTGTACTATGGAGCGGTGCCACCAAATCAGTAGTTGAGGAGCTTTCGAAGACCATCATGGACTAGGGAAGCTACTGGAGGGAGAGACAGGAGACAAGTGTCTAGTGGTGGGGTCATGGGTCCTCCACCACCACCAGATAGAGGGGGTAGGAGGGATGATCCTGGGGCAGGGACTTTGAGGACTTAGACTCCATCGAGGCTAGCTGGCTCCGAGGGAGGGACTTCATCATAGCCTTAGAGGGATCCCTATGTATCAATTTGTGTATGATGTAGACACCTTCAGGTGATTGTAGCCATATGTATTTTGACATCATTATATCATGACACATGATTTTTAAGATATATATATGAGATGATTCATCCTTGCGGAACCTATACGCATGTGTACCTATGTGATGTTTCTTCTATGTGATTCTTATGATATGGATTCAACTATGTACATGATGAAATGCAATATTTTTTTGGTCTTAAATTATGTTTTATATGTTATGCATATGTGAATGTGAATGTATGAAATGAAAATGAATATGATGAGATTGTAGAGTGATGCAATTTTGATATCTATATGTATGTATGAAATGTGAATATGCTAACATGTGATGATGCAAGTGCAAACTACATGAAATGCAAATATTTTAAGCGTGTCATTATACTCATTCATTTGATAGTAGGCTACATGGACTCATGAAGGACAATGGAGGTCAATCAAGAAAGCAGGATGGAAGATAGAAGATATGGAAGTGAAAGAGCTTCATGTGCTTTATCATGATTGAGTTTTATTATGGTAAATAGGTTATGACAATCTAGATATAGGTTTGACCCAAAAATTCAATGTACCCATTTGCATGGAGATCAGACAATTGCAAACAAAGAATGCCCCAGTTCATACTAGACTCACAGTGTTCTTATATCCTTGGACAAGTCATAAAATTACTAAGAGACAATCCACAAACAACAAAGAAAAATAGGTGACAATACCCCATCCTTGCCTTTTTGTCAAAGACATCCTCGAGATAAAATCTCTAGTCAGAGACATCCCAGAAAAGCTAAAATACATGTCACCAAATGATAAAATCAAAAGAAAACCATGAATGGACACCAATATCCACTATAGTCCTCAAGTTTAGTGTCTCTTGTCAGTTGTGTAAGTCTATTTGATTGTGGTCACAATGTTTACTTTCACAAAAGGATACATAGCATTGAACCAAAATGTTGTATGTCTGTTGAAATATTTGATTTGTTGAAGCCCATTATTGCTATTTGCGTCTCATCTGAAACTAGTTGAATCCATGAAACTGATACTTTATTGCGAAGAAGACAAAATTTTATTATGGATCTGTGATGTAAGTGTTGCTTTATTGTAGATTGTGTGTGAATAGATTGAAGAAAATTGGAAGAAATTGTAATACTTAAAACGTGCGATGGTCTCACTTCCACACCCATCACTAGATGTAGGATTTGCCTTAGCCACATATAGGAGCTGATTTATTATAGATGGAAAGGGGTGAAAAGGAAGCATTTATTATGAATGGCTAACCAATCTTAGGTCAATCAATAACAAGCCATGATGGCAATGGGCAAGTTTATTATAGATGGATAGGCTGCGAGTGTGTCCAAAGTGAAAGAATGAGAGTGAATCCTGAAGGAGGGGGGAGCAATGTCTCTACACATGGTGCTAGTAACCTGGTTTTCACCATGGTACTTTCCTACGGCGTCACCGAAGTGGTTTTCAACGTTGGAAAAATTTGTTTCTCTTTACTTTTTTTCAATTTTTTAATTTTTTTGTGTCACAAGTCGCTTGTTTGCCAGGTTTTCACCAAATAACAATTTTATTTTTTTTATGATTTTTTTTGTATTTTTTATTTTTTTGAGTTTTCGAATTTTTTTATTTATTTATTTTTTTTTTTGTACTTTGGAATTTATGAAACGTGTAAATAGGTTAGCCCCCAAGAATGAAATAAATTCCTCAGGAAAAGAACAAATGAGAAGTGCGGATCAATAGGAAGGTCGACCAAGGACTTAGAAACATTAAGAAAGACCCAAAGTAGATCCACATGCCAAGAAACCATTCTGAAAAAGAACAAAATCAACCGGTTAGCCCAAACTTGCTCTGGAACCCAGAAATAGTCAAACTGGAAGCAATATCTTGCCCAAAAAGAATCCAAATGGACTGAGAATTTGGAATTAAGTGCAAGAACCACCCTGGAAGCCAGAAATACAATCTGCAATGAAAAGAAGGAAACTACTAGAACATACCGACATGAACACACAAAACTGCACGCTGAATTGAACAAGAACTAAACTAAAAGGAAATATTTTTGGTTGATACAAGATTGCTCATAGATTGGGGATGCTCCTGCATCAAACACCCTAGGTAGAAAGAGATGTTCCATGAGAGGAAACTCATGACCATCAAAAAGGATTTGGGATATAGATCCCATGTTTTGATGCAGGAGCATCCCTGGTCTATGAGCAATCTTGCATCAACCAAAAATATTTTCTTTCAGTTTAGTTCTTGTTCAGTTTTGTGTGCAGTTTTTATTTTTCTACTAGAATATTTTGGTGATGGTTTTCTCTTCATTTCAGATCAAATTTTTGGTTTCCAAGCTTGTTTATGTGATTAATTCCAGATTCTTAGTCCATTTGGATTCTTTTCCGGCAAGATATTACTTCCGGTTTGACTGTTTCTAGGTTCAGTAGCAGTTTTCGGCTTACCAATTGGTTTCTTAGTGTGTGGATATATTTTGGGTCTTGCTCAATGTTCCTAAGTCCTTGGTCAACCTTCTTATTGAGCCACACTTCTCGGTTGTTCTTTTTCAAAGGAATTTCTTTCCTTCTTGGGGTCGGCCTATTTACACATCTCATTTTCCTGCATTGGTAAATGTAATATTTTGTGACTGGCCCGGATATGCTCTTGAAAGTATATATAAGGTATTATGTAATCATTTGTATGGCAGTAGATTGGAAAGAGGATTTAGATTCATGATTAGAGATATAGATGACTATGAGAGTTTCAGATGGATTGTATTTGGCATGTTAGCCTTCATGTAACCAATCGACTACTAGTTGTTCTATGATGAAAGTGTGATGATAACTAGTTGGTTACTGGAGGTTATAAGATGATAATATGATCCGATTCTATGATCTTTTATTGTTCTATTGTTGCTTCCATTGTGTTACTCTTGTTGCATAAGTTGGTCAGTTCTCTTTAAGGATTCATCAGTTATGGCTGCAACATGCTCATTTCTCATCCAAACATCTTCCTTATCTGCAAACCTCTCTCTTAGCTCCTCCAAAACCTGAACCAGATTCTCTAACTTCTAATGCTCTTTATTTCTCTTCCCTTCCTTCAAATCTCCACATTGTCTCTTCTTACTACTCTCTTTCTTCTGCAACTCTGATTTATTTCTGCCGCAAGACATCATCCAGTTTGTCACCGTAAGCTTTCTTTTATCTAGTTCTATCTTGTTATCATACTTATCTATCAAATCCTTTTGCAAATTCATGCCATTTTTTGGTATAACCTCTTCAACCAGTTTCTCAGTATTGCAACTTCTTTTAAGACTCAGATTCTCCACCTCCTTCTCTTTCTCCTTCAAAGAAGCCAATGTGAACTTCTGCCCATCCTTATCAATAGTGATTAGGTTTCCTATATAGTCATAAATAGCTCTTCTATCAAAGTGTTAAGGTCTTCCCAACAAGACATGACAAGCACTAAAAAATATAGCATCACACAAGACCTCATCCATTAAAGGTCCAATATTAAAACTCACCAAACACTTCTCCTTTACTTATAACATTTGATAATCTTGTAACTAACTCACCTTATAAGGACAAGGGTGCTTAATCCTCTTCAATCCAAGCTTCACTACCATCTCCTCGGAGACCAAATTATCAGTACTTCCACCATCCACAATAACCTTGCAACACTTACCACCTGATTTGCACACAGTCTGGAAAAGACTCCTTCTCTGAGTAGGTCTGGTATCTCCACTACTCTACTCCATAATGACTCTTCTGCACATAAGGGATTCTCCTATATCCAGTGCACATTCAGTTCTGATAGCTCCACCTTCTAGTTCCTCATTTTCCACACAACTTCTTGCCATTCCCTGCTTAAATTCATAATATCCGTATTCAGTTTCTTCACACTTAAAACATTTGTCGGGAAATTCTCTGTTGCTACTGCCACTGCCTTTTCTCTATGTTTTCTGATCCGATTCTTTAATCCATTTAGGTTATGATTCATCTTCAACATTCCACTTCTCTATATTGTCACTCATCCATCCTTTCCATCTCTCCTTCCCTAGGGTTATTCTATTGTCTTCTTCTCACCTTCTCCCCGGCCTTCAAAGCATACCGGTAGGGTTCTTGAATTGTGGAGATCCTCAACATACTTATTTCATTATGAATGTTAAATGCAAGTCCATTTATGTACCTTTCCATCGTTTCTCAATCCATCTCTCTATGACCAGATCTGATCATCACCTTATAGAACTCCTTAGTATACTCTTTCACACTCATGTTTGTCTACTTCAAGTTTAGCAACTTCTTGAAAAATTCCAACTCATAGTCTCCCACTATGAACTTGGCCTTCAATATTGCAACCATCTGTATCCACCAGGTGATCTCCATTTCACCATTCTCCACTCTGTCTCCATGCCATTCTTTCCACCATAAGGCAGCATGCCCTTTCAACTTAGTCTATGCCAAGTAGACTCTCTGCGGGTCCTTGACATCCTCAAACTCAAAGTAATCCTCCAACTCTATGATACAATCAATCAGATTCTTCGAGTTCAGTGTTCTGGAAAAGTTTAAAACCTCTACTTTATGAACTTTACTTGCTTACACCACTACTCTAAAAAATCTTTCATCTCTTTTGTCTTTCGGTCCTTCAGCCTCTTCCACCTTAATCTCTTCTCCATCTTCTTCATGCTTATCCTCAGACTCTGAATTCCTCCATAAATCAGTTAATGTGTTCTAGATCTCATTCCTCATCTCATTCTTGAAATTCTCTACCCTCTGGGGGTTCACCCTTCTAGACGACATCTCCTCCTCTGCTTTGGTGAACTGCCTCAACTCGATGATCTAACTACCAGTTTCAATTGCCTCACACTTGGTTATCTATTAAACACACTCGCAGCCTACCTCCACTTGGTGATCTTTTCACCCAAAGGAATGCCTCAAGGTTCGCAACTAGCTCCTCCACCAACCAATTCATAACCCGCTCTGACACTACTTGGTACAGCCAAAACCGGTGGATCCATAAAGGGAACTGATCGACTCATGCAGCAAGAGTAACACAATGGAAGAAATAATAAAATATTGAAAGATCACATAATCAAATCATATTACTATCTTAGAACCTTCGATAACCAACCGGTTATCATCATATAGTCATCATAGAACATCCAGTAATCAACCAGTTACATGCAGGCTAACATTCCAGATGCAATCCATCTAGAACTCTCAAAGTCATCTGAATCTCTAATCATGGATCTAAATCATCATTCTGATCTACTACCCCACAAATGATTACATAATATCATATATGTACCCTTCGGAACATATCTAGGTCAACCACAAAAGATTACATTTACCAATACAAGAAAATGAAACGTGTAAATAGGTCGACCCCAAGAATGAAAGAAATTCATCTAGAAAAGAACAACTGAGAAGTGTGCATCAACAAGAAGGTTGACCAAGGACTTAGGAACATTAAGCGAGACCCAAAATAGATCCACACGCTAAGAAACTGCTCCGGAAAAGAATAAAACCAACTGGTTAGCCCCAAACTACTCTGGAACCCATAAATAGTCAAATCAAAAGAATATCTTGCCAAAAAATAATCCAAATGGATAAAGAATCTATAATTAAGCATAAGAGCCAGCCTAGAAACCGAAAATATGATCTGCCACGAAAAGAAAGCAACTACCAAAACATACCAGCAGGAACACACAAAACTGCACATTGAACTAAATAAGAACTAAACTAAAAGGAAATGTTTTTGGTTGATGCAAGATTGCTCATAGAATGGGGATGCTCCTCCATCACTTGGCCTTCCTATCCTCTTTCTTGGGTATTTGGACCTATCAAAGGGAATATGCTACCCCTTCCAATCAAATTTTCTTGATTCCTACCATGGAATAAACATAAAAACAAATGCCTTGACAAAACAAAACTGATCCTCTTTCCACTCCTTTACAACAACACCTAGATTCTCAACCTCGTCATCTAGTTCAACACTATCATTCCTCAATAGTAGTATGCCCTTCAATTTTTTCAATTTAATTATTAGACTCAAATAATTGAAAATGACATGGGGATTCATCCACATCTACATCTATAGTTTCCTTTTGAACTTCTTCAATACTTGATGATATCAAAAAAATCATAGGTGTGATTACCTCCTCATTTTTTACCTCTTTTATTGTTGGTGTACTTGTTTACCTTTTTCTCTTTTGAATGATCCTTTTGATCAGCCATGTGATCTTCTTCATAAGTGTTAGGTGCCAACTTTGTTGTATTCTTGCCTCTAATTTTTCCATCTCTTTCCTTATCTATTCTAATTCTTGTCTCAACTCTCTACTCTCTTTTTGCCTCCTCTTTTTCTTTCCTCTTTCTCTTTTCCTCTTCTTGTGTCTGCTTCCATGAATCCTCACCTTGCAAATAATCCCTCAACACATTCACCGACTCTCTCTCTTGTGGCTTCATCTTGCGTCACCTAGGTCTCTCCTCTTTTTGTCTACCTAGTCTTTTGGCAACCAATCATTAGGTTATCCTCTTCAACCTAAACCAACACACACACACAAACACAAAACTTTCTTTCCCAAAACTTTTGAGCTCTAATAATACTTTGATGCAGAGGTGGGGGTAACACCAATCAACATACAAGTTATACTTGAATGATTTCAAGGTGCATTCCAATTACACCACTTGGATACATTGCTTCTTTGGTCTGTTTAACACATGTCATCTAAACTTCAGCATAGAAATATAATATTAGCCTAAACATGGCCTCTCACTATGGATCTTGATGGCACACAAGTCATTATTATATCAAACAACTCAACAATGTATTATTTTATTAAACCCTCATATCAACATTTACTATGAAAAATCACACAAAAACATCCATATCTTTCCCAAACGATCAAATAACGCAAATTCCTTTTTAGGAACCTTGTGCATAAATGTAAAGAAGACTCTCACCAATTTTGAGCCTTTTTGGATGATGCAATATAAAATTATAGTTTTCTTAATGGTTGTTGGAAACCCTAGTTTTACCATAGACCTTCTCTCACTAAAAATGTCATAACTCAATCAACAATTATTGAAATTGGATTAGATAAAAATTAAATGAAACTAAACTCATTTCTCCACCTTTTCCCATTGGTTTTAGACTTTATTGTATCTTACCAATCCATACCATACATTTCTATCATAAAGTTATAGAAAACTTTGTCATTCACGACAACCTGCATCAAAAATAACATATATTACACAAAAATCAATCACATGTATTGAGACAAAAATATTTGGAAACTGTAAAGAAATATATTTCCATCCATATATTATAGTCCTCAATATGAGGCAATAAAAAGGTCATACAATGACATGTTTTAGACTACAAATTCTGAAAAAACTTCAGAAAGCAATGTAAGGATGCTACAAAAATAAGTTCCTTCTTTATTCCATCCTTCTCCAACCCTCTTCAACCTCCAAATTTGAGTTTGTGAACAAAATTTATATAATTTGCATCATATTAAACTACCCAACTAACCTACAACTACCCATAAACAACTTTTAACAAACTTTTAAAAAGTTGTCATCAAGTTGCAAAAGTTGCCTTGACAATGTTGACAACTTTAGAGAAACTTTTACAATTTTTATTCAAATGACTCAAAACTTGACATAATGATCCAAAATGATCATGATAAGTCACAAATGACCTTAAGAACATTAAACAACAAAAAAAAAAAGCAAATATATAAAATTTTCCTCTTGGAGGCATATTAGGTCCTGAGGGTGCTCCTCACCAAGATGTGATAAGAACAAGAACACTATTATTTAAAATGTAGTTTCTAAACTAAATATTTACTACTAAGTTTTAATATGAAATTAATTTTTTGTCGTTATATAATTTTTTTTAGTAAGTACTTTTTAAAAGTCATTGGTTAAAAATAATTAAGAACATGTTGTACAATTATATAGTTGTGATTTTTGAATACACGAGTCTTGAAAAATTAATCAATAAACATGCACATCACTTCAAATCCCCCAAAAAAATCTAATGTATAAAAAAATTGAATAAATATATTTTCAAAAACATATGAAGATATATTAAAATAAAAGAAGATCAAAATTTTAACTTATTTGAATTATAAAAAAATTATATGATTGAAAAAATAATAACTATTTTTTGTTGCAAATATATTTTATAGAATGTTGTGATAAATTATATAATTTTGATAATGATAAAATTTTGACATTTTAATTCTAATATGAAAAAAAAATTGCTCTCTTTTCCATGTACATACCAATCTAGAATGGTTGCTAAAAGCTTCAATAAAAACGGTGACGTTGATTATGAAAAAAAACTTGTCCATGTGCTATTAAATAAAAATAGGTAGAATTGTTATTTCTTTGGTTTCTACTCTCAAACATCATCTTCTTCAAATGGATAACATTTTATTTATTTTTAAATTATAATATACATCAACAAATGTATAGGATAAACCATTTGTTTTTAAGATAAAAACCATACAAGTCGAAGAAGATTCTTTATGGTCACATTAAAAAATATAATTGGTATGCTTTTTCACTTTATGGTTTTAAAAAATTTAAATTGGATCTAAAATTTTATGTGAGGAGATCCAAGTGATATTTTTGTTGTCCTCGTTTACATAGATTATTTATTTTATATCTGACAATTTTGAGTTGATAATTGCTTTGAAGTAATATCTTAAAAGAAAAATTAAAAAGATTGTTTTGGGATTTGAATTATTTTCTTAATTTTCAATTTTGTAGATTACATGATAGATTCCTGTCATAATCAAAATATGTGATCTTGCTTTTGGTTGAACAGATATAATTCTACTCTCTTTGAGAACTAAATTAATATTGAATGGAATTACTCATTGAAGATGGTAGATTCTCTATTATATAAAATTTTAATTTGTACTATAATTAAATTATCACACATTCTAAACCAAACATAAATTTCGCTCGAACAACTCTTAGCTTTTTTTTTTCTCCCATCAAGGATTCTTCTAGATTGTGATTCACAAAAAGAAAATAGATCATTCTCTTCCTTTGTTAAGGTCTCATAATGTTCCTTTGCATCTACTTCTTGGTGAGATCTTCATGTGCTATTTTGTTGTAATTTGTCTAATCTATAATAGGTTGGGCCCTTCCCCAATTACTTTAATAAAAAACGTACATTTTGTAGTCAGTTTTATGTCAAGATTTATATAAGAGATCAAAGAAAGCCATTTTATTAGAGAGAGAGCGAGAGGTGGTATCATAGATGACAAGAAATCTATTAATGATTATGTTTTTTAGTCAATCCCTATTAAATAGATTAGCAAAGAAATCCAAATGTTCAAATGTATTTATGTGAAAAAAAAAAGTGAAAAAAAAAATACTTTATATGAAATAATTCTGATTGAAAATATCTTATTTGAACATAATCTTATTTATTATTTGACTAAAACTTTATTTTGTAATAATCAAACTATCATATAAATTATAGATAATATTATTATTCATAATAAAATAAAAAACAAAAATATTGATATTCATCAAACCTTATTCAAATTTAAATTATTAATTTACAATAATAGCACAGTGACAAACAAACAAGTGATATAATTTTTTAAAAATTATAAAAATCAAAATAATAAAGCTATAAAGAATGCTTAGAATAATAAAAATGGATATTTATAAAAGAAGATACAATACTCTACATATTTTTTATATTTCATTAAGAGGGACTTATTAGAACAAGGCTATAAAAGCATAAAAGGTCTCTTTTTCAAATAAAGGGACTTCTCTAGAATGTAAGATTGTTTAGAAGTCTCAAACATTAAAAAATCTCATGTTATTATTAATATCTTTGAATTGTTTTTTAAACTAAATGTTATAAATTTGTGACTAGTCATTAGACAAGTGGAATAAATTAGGTTGTCATGCTTGGTGGATTTATTATAATTTATATAATTATTTTTAATAAGGATAAACGGGTTTTACAAGGACCCGAAACCTAAAGTTTTACAACAGCCGGCCAACAACCAATCCGGCAAGAAACAACAACAAAACAAGGGAGCAACCCCAAATAGAAACAAAAACAAAAGAAACACAAACAAACAACCTGAAGCAAAAAAGCTCTTAGTTAAGCGAGAGCACCAGATCCTTGTTCTTTTGGATGGAAATCCTGTTGATTTTCTCAAGCTCCTCCTTGATGAATCTGGAGGTACCCTTGTTGTTGCTTCTGCTCCTGGTTCTGGAACTGGGTCCTTTGGTTTTGGTGTCTCTAGCAGCCACATCATCTCCACCAAGTTCTTTCACTGGGTCACTGTGGAAGGATCTATAATCAGCAACCATCCCGTTAATCTTTTCTAGCCCCTCATTGATGTTGTTCATGGCTTCTTTACTAATGTCGACTAGATTGTTGAGATTTTTCTTAATCTCAGCCATGGATTGTTCCACCTTATCAATCCTTTGTTCATGGTTACATTTCATAACCTCAACATTCTGAGGTAATTTTTGAGTCACGATCATGATTTTTTCCAACTTACTGGGTTCTGGAAATTAGTGAAAATGTCAATTATTTCTTTAACCTCCACCTTGAGGGTGTTGATTTTGCGCTCGAACCACTTCCAACAGCGCTTCTGGCTTCTGTTGGCTTCCATGACAAGATTCATCAGACTACCGTCTTTCCCTTGATTGTCTTTCTAGACATTGCCAGGGATGTCCAGTTTAATCCCTTGGTATATAATCTTCGAGTTGTGATCCTTCGCCGCCATCTTTCTTTTTGGTGAGGGATTCAATCTTGGAGATCAACTTGTTGGTGGTTTTGTATTTACTGGCTGCCCATCTGGGGGGGTTCTTGCTCCCGAGCATCTCAGGAGTGACCATCTTGTCTTTTTCCTCTACAAGTTCATATTCAGGGTCATCAGCAGGAACCCAACTATCGTCCAGGTCCATCTCTGAATCAGAGATGTCTTGGACCTCCATCTACAAACCAATCTCAGCAAGTGGGGGCATAATTTCAAGGGATTTGGCATGTTCCATGATAAAGACAATAAGTCCCTCATGAGGAACAGGGTTTCTAGGGTTTTCCAGGTGCTTTTCCAGGAGGCAAGATAGTACGGAACAAAGATAATTTTGCCATGGCGAAAATGATTTAAAATAGTGAAATGGTAGGATAAGTTACTTGCATACCTGCCATCAAGGGTGATATATCTCATTATAAACTCAGCCATATCAGCCCACGGGGCCATGAGGTCTTTTATATTATAGCCACCATCAACCATCTTGGTGACTCTGGAGTACTCCTTGTCTTTATCGAAGAAGCTCGACAAGTCCTCCCCTGTTTTTCTATCCCTGTAAAACCTTCTTCCAGTCATAGCCAGACTAGTGACCATCGCCACCAAATTTTCATCTATTTGATAATCGACACCATAGGCCCTGAGACTCCCTTTTTTCCATCCGTTAACAAAGGCCTTCGTAATCAATAGAGAGGGGCCATGAAGTCGGTTCAGGTAGGGGATGAGACCACCATCAACCACTTCCTGCCAGACATCTTTATTCTTTTTCCACTTCTCACAAGTAGAGGGCTCTTGTCGGTTCTTATCCCCTCTCATTATGCTCCTGGTCGCCAGATAATAGGAGATCACTATCGCCAACCAAACATGGAAAATGAGCCACACCCAAAGGATATCGAAATAGTAGCAGAAAAGACACACAATGAGATAGGAAAACTAGTCGCCAAGGAGGTTTCTAGGATTGTGATTAGGGAAAACTAGAAAGAGTCATTTCCCTATCAACTCAATCATGTCATGATGAGGGGTCATTGATTAACGTAGTAATCATTATGTGTTAGATCACACATATTTTCGGCGAAAGCATCCCTGCTACTCCACCAATTGGCTGCCGTGTATCCCACCACAAGATTGGCCAGTGGATCCGCCGCCTTATTGCCTTCCCGATATATGAGCAATATTTTGAAATTTGTCAAATCATTGATTATATTTCAGCAGTCCTTGATCAGACTGGCAATCAGCTAGCTAGGATCCGTGCGGCCACTCAAGTAGTTGATAGTGTTGAGCAAGGCAAACTCCAGCCACACTTTAGTAAACCCCTCTCTTTTAGCCATGTGTAGCCTAATGTGGGCAGCATTGGCTTCCGTGTAATGGCAGCACAATTATAATTTATATAATTGTTGATAGACTGAATTTAAAAATTAAATTTATAATTATGTAAATACTTATTTTTTTTATTTTCTATATTTTGTTTATTTTTTATTTTTTAAATAATAGAGATATGTCTTTATTAATTGTAATATACAAGTTAATTTTCATGTCTATTGTCTTGTATTTTGATTGTAATATTATTATAATTTTAATTTATTAATAGTATTAGAGTAGGTTTAAAGTATTTTAAGTCTTTCTTAATTAATATTAGTCTTGTTAGACATTCAAAATATATTAAATGTTCTAGAGATTTTGGTATGTTGGTGAAGTTTAATAATTTAGAATAAACACATCAAAAATATAATTTTACAAGATGTAAGGTCCCTTCAATATAAAATAAATGAAGTTGAAATTGAGCCACATAAAAGTTTGGCAATGTGGTGAAGGTCTCTTAGTCATGAAAATTAAGTAAAAAGGAAATGATTATTCATAATCCCATTATTATAACTGCAAATAAAATGTTCAAGTTTGTTAAATTTTAAATTAGCATGCTTGATTATCTTTGATTAACCTTAAAAATCTTATATAGTTTTTAAATTTAGAATGTATTGCAGAAATATGATATCTCTAATTATTGAATTTTACTTTCATAATTTCCTTAATTTCCATTTACTTGAAAGGAAACACCTTCAAATAAACTATTTTTTTCAAATAAACTATTTTTTGTTTTCCTTTCATTGAATAGACTACCACATTCCATGAATATGTTTTGAAGTAAAATTAATTTTTTACTTTTACTTTCATCCTGTATCCTTAATTTTACTTTGATATGTAGATATAAATGTAGAAGAAAGAGAAAATGTTATGTATTACACTTTTGGTTTAGTAAAATATTGCGAAGTTCATATTACGTTGATTTATGAGCAGAAGTAACTTCTGGAGAGTGATAAAGAAGAAGACAGCGGGAGAGATGTCAGGGGTGCCCTATGCAATAGGCCTCGTTAACTGTCTTATCTACACCTTGTATGGCTCCCCTCTCATTAGCAATGAATGCGATAATGCTCCTGTCATGGTTATCAACGCCATTGGCTTCCTCCTCCAATTTAGCTTCGGTACCATCTATCTCCTCTATGCTCCACCTGAATCTAAGGTACTGTACTATTTACTTTCACCATGATAGTCCCTATGATTTCACTTGGGTTTGGAGGGCACCAGTTGATGAGGGATGAATGTCATGGCAGAAAAGAATGCGTCTGATGGTTGGAGGAGTCTTGGTGGTGTTTATCAGCACCGCAGCAACTTCCATGTGGGGAGTAGAAGCAGGCCAGAAGAAAAATCTTGTGGGAACTACTGGAATGGTGGCCACTGTCATTCTCTTTGGATCTCCACTCTCGGATATTGTAAGGAACTTCCCTCATATTCATTAGAGTCACATGTTATAAGTAAGTATTATTCAACTAACATATATGTTATCATATAGAGAGCTGTAATTCGGAGCAAGAGTGTGGAGTGCATGTCCTTCTACTTCTCAATGTTCGCTTTCCTCGGCAGTCTGTTGTGGTTGGTTTATGGTGGTTTGAGCAGAGATATTATTATCATGATAATCATATGTTGAGCATCTATATACATTTATTGTCTAAACAAAAAGAACCTCTCCAACTGAGCTCATTTCATTTCTTGTTCATGCAGGCTCCTAATTTTCTTGGAATACCACTGGCTTCGATTCAGATGATAATATACTGCATTTATAAGCAAAAGAGTCGAGGACGAATTGAAGATCTAAAATTGAAAGTAGTGCCCCACAATTCCTCTTTCTGAACTTGACATTGAAATGCAGAAAAATATGAAGGAAACCATGAGATAACTTGGTAGTGGCTCTGGGAAGGGCGGGTAAATGATACCCATTGCTTGCTTTCAATGTAGAATGGCTTTGCTTGCATCTTAAATTTTTAATGCGTTTTCTCTTGGCTTTCCTTTTTCATTGTATAGCTTTAGGAACACAAGCTGGTTGATAGATCAAAGTGATTCGGGATTAAAATGGAATCCCCTTATTTGTAGCTTACATTTAGTAAGCTGTGGAAAAGCTAGTGCTTAACCTTATTCTCAGCCAGAAAAGAAAGGGAACTATGTTCTCCTCACTCGAACTCACCTTATTCAGTTTTCATTGCTACTGATCGTGGAGCATTTTCTGTGGCCCTGCGTTTGAGCAGAAGAGCAGGAATCCAATTGTACCTTCAACAATTAACTATCATATAACATATATGAGGTTCGAACTCGAGTCTATATACCCATTCCATCTCTATTTCATTAATGAGATTTCAATCCAGTCAAATATCTTCCAATGTCTGTGCTTATTATATTATGGGTGTTGATAGATAAGACGACATGTTAGTAGCTGAGTTCAATTCATGAGGTTGGTGTTCGACTCACCTTGCGTTCATTTAAATAGCATTAGGGAGTTCAAATTGTTTTGATTGTCATAATAGAATTATCGAAAGTGTGAGTCAAAATGATGTTATTAAGCTTGTACTATCTTGACCATCACAAACTTACCCAAATAGTATATTTTGGTCTTGGAAAGGATTATGCAAAATCTAAACTTCTTGGGTGATTTTATCCTTGTGACATAGTTATATCTCTTGCTCTTGAAGTTTTTAGTACCTATGCATTTGTGTATCTAGAAAGATGGGTCATGCTTAGGACCATCTTAAGGAGACTTGATGTAGATGCAATCAAAGAGTCTTATCAAACAACCCAACATCACAACCAAAATAGCACCCAATTCACAAAATAACACAACAAGATTAAAATCATAATTGTTTATAGAACAAAGTTTACTTCACAATCTCTTCCACAAGAACACATAATATCTCAGGCCCCTTCTCCCATGCTCATCCTACTCCCTCCAATGTATTGGTTCTACTGAATACCATACTCCTTAGCCACCTCACTCATCTCCTTCTCTCTTTGAAGATTCTCTACCTTCCCAATCACCTTTCCTGTATTAGCGATCTCCCACTCTCTTAACTCTATCCCCTCTCTTTCTTTGATGGTGAAAATCCCTCCACAAATCACCTTCCATCTTCATATAATTTCTATATGGAAAATTTCAATTGGCATATTAGGAGACGTTGAGCTCTTAGCAATTATAGTACTAAAATAGCACTTGAGCACTTGAACCAAAATCAACCACATAAAAACATTTCAAAGACCCTCCAAAATAGTTGATGGAATGTTATAACCTTATTGATTCTTTCCATCTCACTAAAAAAATTTCAAGACTTGTCAATAATTCTCATACTAATGAGAACTAGAAATCTGCCACCATGCCAAAGGTTCCTATCCCATTAAGAACTATTCAATGATTTGTTTCCCTCATTTGTGTCTTTCTTAGTTTCATGTTTTGGGACAGTAACTCCAATTGAAACCACAAAAAGTGTTTAGTTCTCCAAACTGTCCAACCTTGTCTTTTGTAGCCTTTGTTGGGGGTTAAACCCTAGTAGGAACTCCATGCTTATTCCTTTATTGAGGCTTTAGATTTCAATAGGAACTCGTAACAATTCAATTGATGTAGACTATGGCAGGGTTCCAACCCTGTAAGGAACTCACAAAATTGCTGTTGTAAATACTTCACAACCTTCTCATCAAGGTTTCCATCCTCATCAGGAACAAAAAATGAGCAACTTGTCATGGTTTTCTCTCCATTGGGAATTATCTAGCTTTACCTTCATCAAGGGTTACCACTTCAATGTGAACCCTAAGATTCTTACCTTGTTAGTGGTTCCTTAGCCATTATGAACTCAAAATTATCTAAGTATTCAAACTTCATCAAGAATTTCACCTCTATGAGAATCAAACTTTAATTTCCTACTCTGATAGGTACTAGCAAAGAGTTTTCCTTTCCTTCTCATATTGAAGGTTTCAAGCTCATTAGGAAGCAAAACTGGGAACCACTCCCCAACATTTTTTTGATTGTGAATTATTGCCAATTAGTGAATAGTTTTTATCAAGAATTTCAAATTGGTGAATTTCTCCTCACCACAAGGTGGCCAAACCATGCAATTTTTATGAATTATTGGAACAATGCATGTGAATTCACCATTAAATTATTTGATCAATAATATGTAATTATTTTCCAATAGAAAATACAATGTTTTAATGTTATAATTAATATTTTTACCTAAAATATGAAATGCATGTATTAATTCACCCACTTACTTACCAATAGCATGAAAAGTTTGTTTCCTCACATTCAAATTCAAGGACTTCCCTTGGCTCATTTTGTACCAACCCATTCATAAAACCCCAAAATACCAGGTATTATTTTTGTTCTTAATTTTTTCTTAATGTTATTAAGTGTTCACTCATAGGTATACTCGGGTACTTCTATCCATGCAGGATAGGTATTAGTTTAATTCATAACAACATCTAATCCTATGGGTTAGGCATTTTTTCATTCATGACAAGTATCCACCCAACTTAGGTAGGCATCTATCTCCATTATGCATGGGATAGGTATGTTCTCTAGCCAAAATCTTATCACTTATTGAAACCATTCAGGTCCCAAGTCGCATCCCTGAAGACTATAGTTTCCATTGATAGTGCACCGAGGTTTTCACCCTCAGAGGTATTATTTCAAACTCAAGCTTGAAAGTCACCTCACAATTTATCCTAGGAGTCAAACAATCCATCCAGGATCCTTCCGAGTATATCAAGAATATATTTTATCTAATCATTTATGTTTGGAATTCATAATCCAAAGCTTCTTACTCAATGATTGTCTTGAGTTATTAATCTTATTAATGGTTAACCTTCCTAAACCCCCATCCTTGATTGCCTACGTACTAGGGAATCACTCCATCCCTAGACTGCCTACATACACCACTTCCAAACAAGATCAAGGCATATGTAATTCTCAGTTTCTAAACTAGGTTCGATGTAAACTATTTAGCGAGTACACAACCCTTTCTAGGGTTATTGTCCCAAATAATTTCTCTGTGGTTGTTACCCACGCTGGGAAGCTTAGAAAGAAAAAAGGGCCCATGTTGGCCCCTTGCTTCTTTACCTAACTTTATCTAGGTCCTAGTCCTAAGATCATGTCACCCATATCTCATGTGTCAAAAATCAAGAATTGTAACATCTAAATTAAAATACTGAAATAGAATAATCAAATATATTCAATCCCTATTGAGGTTTTCTATGGTTTCACTAGGGGATGTAGGTTCATTAAAATTTATTTTATTAGATTACCAATCCAAGGGGGATTTCCCACCCCTTGAATGTTAACTCCACAATGTCCCTTATTACTCCCTAGTGATTTATAGGGACAATGCCACTAACACTATTGTTGTAGCTTTATTAAGAAATAGATGTAGTAGCTCAATCATGAAAACATTACTTATAGGTTTGAGCCAAAGGCACCATATATATCGAATGTTGTTAGGGTTTTTCTAAGTTTCTTCTCTTAATTTAGGTTTACTAACATCATGAAAGAAAATACAACTACATAAACTAACATGTATAATCAATACTTTTATAATAAATAAATGTACATAAATACAAAGTTCTTGAGATAATCACATCAACCAATTCCTCTATCTAATATTTATATTTATACCAAAAGAAGGGCAAGTGCAAGGTAATGAGTCACAAATTTGCGAAAGTCTGCGCGTTGGAAAACGTGCTCTTATAAACATGGACCCGTTTTCAAAAAACGGGGGCCCGTTTGTGCTTCGGGCTCTCAAGCCGAAAGGTAACGGGGGTTCGAAGCAAAAAAAAACGGGCCCCCGTTTTGTTCTAAAATGGGGGCCCGCTTTTAAACAAAACGGGGGCCCATTTTTTAGAAACGAGGGCCCGTTTTGTTTAAAAGCGGGGCCCCGTTTCTAAAAACGGGGGCCCGTTTTGTTTAAAAGTGGGCCCCCATTTTGTTTAAAAGCGGGCCCCCGTTTCTAAATGGCATTTTTCCTTTTTTTTCCACAAGCCGCCCTTGTTTGAAAATGGGGACTCGTTTTGTGGAAGTTGATTCCACAACCCGCCACTTGGCTCAGGATTAGGCCCGGGATAGCCCTGGGATGGCCACACCTGAGACATGGACCTACAAATTCAAATCTCCATGAATGAAAGCACAAATATGAACTTTAGAAATAGTTTACGCGCCTCTAATCAAAGAATTTTTATACGAAATTAAAACCCATTTCAGATTATACTATCTAGATTCTAAATATGTAAATTTATTTAAAAATTGATTATTTTAACTATTTTTCATTTAATTTATACAAAATCGGGTCCATAAATTTGAAATATTAACTAATTTTGTTAATTTTATAACTTTTTTTATTTTAAAGAATTTTGGAAAAAAAATTATATGTCATCAATCTACACAAAATTCTTTTGTATTTAAAAAAAAAAAAATCAAAAAATGTTAAGTTTACATCAAATTATGTGGGTCATACACGTCAAATTTTTAAAAAGATAATTACGGCCATTAAAAAAGTAATTAAAAAAAAAATATTAGAAAAAAAAATACAGAAAAATATGCTCATCAATCTTCAGTGTGTTACAAACCATTTCCCAAAACGGTTTGAGAAAATAATTTTAATTGTGTCAAAAAGTGTGGGTCGTACACATGCATGGTATGGTCCTGAAACAGGCATTTTTAAAACATAGTTTTCAGAACTCCATTTAAAAAGTTATTTTTTATTATGTGGGTATTAAAATAAATTATATATTTGGAAAGTACACTCAGAGGGCTATCTTTTATATTACTGACTTTTTCCAAGATTCAATCTCTAAGTGTTTCAAAATTTAAGCTCAAATGAGACAAAATCTGAAAATCGGGGAAAACACTTCCACTTTTTGGCCAAAAAGTGGACTCATCTTCTTGCACTGGCCGAGAAAGTAATTACTATTTTAGACAATGTTTCTTTTACTGTAGGATAGAACTAAGATGAAAAGTGGTTTTAGTATATGCACCTTCATGAATAATATGATTACTCCAACAAAATAATATAACATGGTGATACTTATCAAACTCTCTTTTGGAAGGAAGATCTACAAAATCATCCAAGTCTTATTAGTAATCCACATAAAGTTTTAAACCTAACCACATTACTATGTTTCCTATTATATATAATTCATATTAGTACTCAATTTATTTCATATAATGTGTAATATTCATTAATATTAATATGTCATTCTCTAAGCTTGCCAAATGCAACATATGCCAATCCATATAATAATAATTAAAGAATCTAATTATTCAATGTTAAGTTCTATTGCATCCATCTACTCACATAGTTGATCATTTGAAAATGGTATAGTTTATCAATTTTTTTACAAATAAATGCAACCTCAAATTAATACCCAAAATTAATGTCTATCACAACATAGATCATACAAAACAAAAAAAACAAACAAAACAATATATTTAGTTAGTTTATATTGATTCAATAATTCATATAATATGAATGCAAAGGATAATCGTTACTATGCTATCAATATACTAATCTATTGGAGAAACATGGCATTTAAGAAAAAACAAGGACTTTTATACCCAAAATGAATATCATCTAGAAATGAAGATTTAAAATGTCAACATTACAGAAAATGGCACAACTGACAAAACTATTTAATTGATGAGTCTACAAGTAACAATTCACTTTTTTTGTTTATCAGCAATAGAATATACAAATAGTATAAATTATGGATCAACTAGATTATGCCTTGTAATTTATTGATAACAATATTTTGACATATGCTTTATTCCCATAAGTTGAGTTCAATTCTTCCATCATAAACAAAAAAAGAAACTAACAATACAATGACTATTGAAAATATAAAACTTGATTACTAAATCTATCCCCAAAAAATTAAGCATGAGGTATAAAATAACATATTGCACAAAAACATCATAAGTGATGAATGAGATGCCTAACAAACTGTCTAAAAGACTATAATGTTAAGATTATGATTTATGTACAAATTTACTTATTGAATGATGTAAAAAACTCATAATAAAAGTTAACTAGCAAGCATGAATAAAGACAGGAAAATGGATTCATAATTACTAGATAGTATCCCTCTTACTTCCCTAATAAGAGCATATCAAAATAGTGAAGGGACATTATTTAAAGTACTTGAAGAAATAAATTAAAGTATGGTAAAATTATACCAGATATAAGCTTGCATGAGCACATGAATAGCAAGGCAGTTTTTTTTAAGAAAAAGTGTTCATGGAGAGTAGGACTTGCAAGTTGAACTTGATCTCCAAAAATTCATGCATCAAAATGCTCTTAGAAATGATCTTATGTGTTTGATGTCATGGTTCTAGTTGCTAGACAATTAAATGTCAATTTCCGAAATCCACCATTGCCATTATCATGTGTCAAGGTGTATAAATAATGTGAAATTATTTTTCTAGAATAAGTTAGCTTATCAAATTATATTTCATGATCTTATAATTTGTCTAGTATTGATCTTCTCAGAACAAACGAATGCAAAGCTTAAATGTATGTTACAATTAATAGTTAAAAAAATTTCTTTCAAATGAAACATGAGTATTCAATAGAACTAATAGAGACAAAACTATAAGTGTAGTAATTTCTTAATAGAATTATGTATTATTAACTAACGTGTAAGAAGCCTGATTCCAAAATATTTTCTAGTACTCTTAATGCCTCATTTATTCCATCTTCCTATCAACCTATAGACTTCTCAACATAATAATCTTTTAATCAAGCACCCTATACCTCACCAAGCACATAACCCTCATTATAACTCTTTTATAATGAATAAATTCAAGCACAGTTATGACCTATGGGTTGCTTTGACTATGGAATGTTACCTTGACAATTACCATGTAGTACATTGATCTCCTTAAGGATAGTAAGGTGTGAAATGAGGGGGATATCTAGATGTTTTCCCAACTAGCTGCCACAATGTTTAAAATCCAACTAATTATAAGAAATTATTAGATTGTCTACATCTACGTATTCTATAATAGGTATATAAAAGATAGATGATAGATAAGATAAATAAGGAAAGAAGCTTCAAATTATGATGTATCCTGGAATAGTCAAAGTTAAAAGAAGGGAAGCTATTGCTCTAGTCTAATAAGCATTAATTGGTTCAAGCCTTTGTCAAACACAAGAATGCATATCTATAGTAGGAATGACATTTTAGTTTGCATCTTCTAATGTTAGAACTGACAAAGTTATTATTGATAGATTTTTTAAAGATAAAATTTTAGCATTTGATTTTTTTTAAAACATTGAAATGTCAATGCTAGAGATGAAGCATTTATGGCTGCTTGTTTTAAGATATGTTTTAATAGGCGTATGAGAGTATTGGCTATATTATTCTTGGTGCATTATGTATATAGGTATCTATAACAACTGTTTGTTAGAATGATACATATCATAGATTGATATTGTTAATCCTTTGTGCAAATTAGATATAATATATTTAAATCTAATAACGTATACATTCAGTTTGTTATATGAAGCGCAAGGAAGGTTGATACAATTCACATGATAATATAATTACTAAAATCAATAATTCAAAAATAGCAACTTGGTTACTGGTGCCATGATACATAACCATATTATGGAGTAGAACCATTAATTTGAGGCCTATACTTACACATTGAGGCCTATACTTACACAATCATTTAAAGGAGATTCACTTGAAAATGGTAGGCTGTAACTCTCTCGCTCTTGGCAAAAAAAATAAAAAACAACGTAGACAATAATGAATAAGAGTCTCAAGAAGAATGCCCATGGTTTTGATACTTTATTACATCAATCACTTACAAAAGGAATGGAGAATGGCCAACGATAGAGCTCCTTTAGTAGAGAATGTCCGTGAGTGGAAAAATGTCTTTTCCATTGCTTATTAATCTTTCTTATATAAGATTCCCTTTTCCTTGCATCATGGGTGATTTCATTTTAAGTCAACTATAGTTTGTGGGTGAAACTTTTACATACAACACCTTAATGGATGTTGCCACGTTCTTTTGACTCTAAGTTATTTCTTCCTAGAAGGTGCTACGAAATGAGAACAAAGTAGGCGTGGATTTGGTGCAACATATTCTTTCCATGTTAAGTCGCAGATTGGTGGTATGGTGATATTTATGGAGTCTTCTTTGGTAACGTGGGTATTTCCTTCAATGCATCTCTCGGTAGTGGCACTAAGTGTTATTCAGGTCTATTAGATTTTTACAATCTATGATAATCAAGTAAATAATTTTTAGATTTGATTGTGTGTAATTAATCAAATTGAGAAGTTCTTTACTTCACTAAGTTTTTTTCTTTTATGAGTACCAAATCTTCATGTTGATGAGTCGAATAAGGTGTAAACATAGAGGTTGATTTTTAAGTTAACTACACCACCATTAAGCAATGTGGAGTCAACTCCCATGCAACTTTTTAATGGCAGCCTGTATGCAGGGTTTGGTGGAGTTCAGAAACTACTTAATTAGGCGATGTGGAAAAATACATTTGTGATTCTTTATTTTGGTGTGGGAAATTAAGTAGAAATCCAACTAGGTGACGTGGAGCGTGATCTGCAAGTTCAACCTTAGTGTATAATTTTAAAATATGTATTTTTAATGATACAGTATATGCCTCGTGTAATTCTACCCAGTTAGCTTTCACCAAGCAAATATTAGAGTAACATTATCAATTAAATAATAAGATAACATCAAATACATAATGGAGGAGGTTGTGACACATTTGTCTTGGATTTAAGCCTTGCAATTTCATAAAAAAGGGCATTTGCACTTCCTATGATTTGTTCTCCAAAGCTACTATGGATCTTTGTTTCTGGGAAGATTTGAGAGTCCAGTTTCATCTTTTACAACCAAATAGATAGACATTCAACATGCCTGTATTGGCTTTGGCTCTGAATATGCTGCACAACTTGGCATTCGCTATTAAACCTTGATAGAAAGATTGGCATTAGCAAACTAACATTGCCTTCTACAGTTATAAGCTATGTTTGGGATGCTACTAGCTTTCTCCACACCTTCCTATGGTGCCTGTTCTCAGTTTGTGGTGCATTTGTAGTACCCTATCTATTTAGAAACAACTATTTCACAACAATTGGTTAGCTATCACTGAGCCTAAACTTGTCCATTTCACTTAGTGTATTCGTTTCCAAGACTTGCCTATAGGCTCTCATCTTAGACATATGGGGATAGTGGACCCTCATCCATTTTGTGGTTAACTAGAGTCTTCCAAGCACCTCTTCTAGCTCTGCTACCATGCTCAACATTTATGGAGTTGGATTCATGAGTTTTTTTGCCCCTTTCGAACATAACCTCTTTTTCTTGGCACACGGTTCTTTTGGGTGATTCGCGTTGCATTCCCTTCAAGAATATCTAGATCTAGCATGCTTTTAGGGTGGAGATTATGTTTTCCTTATGGAAATATAATAATTTTATTATTTTTTCTCACAACCCTATTGATACTTTTCTTTTTCTTTTTACTAAAGCTTCGATTTGTAACAATGTAATGATCCGGATTGAAGTTCAAGAAAATAAAGTAGTACTAGACATGGCCCACCTCCAAGAGTTACGAGATGATTGGGGTAATGCCCCTTGTATTGTCGTCAGGGTTCCCTTGGACAATTCTGTTTCTTGTGGTCATTCTCTGCCTTGCAGCCATAGGCATAGCCAAAGTTTCTCAGCTTGGCGTTCTTAGTCACTAAGATCCCAGGCTCCTCGTTGCCACATTGGTGGCAAGAGTGGCTTGGCTCAGCAACAGTTTGCCTCTCTTTGTCCGAAGTTTTCGCCTCTAGGTGGCCTATGGATGAGGTAGGATCAGCTACTAGTGGTGGCAACAATTGGTCCTCGGCTAGTGGTGGTGGTGGTTAGCTAGAGTCTTCAAAGTGGCTCCCTTGGTTGGCTTAAGCAATTCCACCAACAAGGAGTGAAGATATAGAGGAGGGAGCGATGAATGCTGACGAGGGGTGGTCCCTTCATGATGTCACCCCAGACCCTACTGATGTATCGAGTAAAGAGGATGATTAGGATCCCCCCTTTGCCTCCCATTGGTATTGCTCTCGCTACTTAAGTGGGTTTTCTAAATTTTTTATTATCATGCTTTAGAGACATTGTCTCTGTAACTTTGAAGAATGACCTTTTATCCTCCTATATTTTAGTGTAGATATATGTAAATTATTATAAATTAATAGAATATAATACACATATTCATCAGAAAATTATTATATAAAAATAAATTCTAATTTAAATTAATTAAAAAACAAATTTTAACAAATAATATTAATAAATTATAATATTTCCCAGATCACTTCTTGAAAATCGAAACCCATAACCGCACCCAAAAATACTGTCAAATGACAGATAATTGGGAAAAGTACCGTACAGAATTACTCTATTATTTTTTTTGGGTAGGGTCTCATATTTGTGCTGTTGTGTAAAAGTTGGGATCATACCTTGTTAAAAATAAAAAAATTGTAAAATATCTACAAGTAACTGACTTACTAAAAATACAAAAGGGTAAACGCGTTAGGGTAAAGTAATATTAGAAGGTACAATTATTTCATGATATTTTCTCGCTCAATTATTGCGGAGACACAGGAAAGATTTAGCGAGCTGTAGAAACGAAAATAATTTGAGTAAGGAGGACACAATCCCCATACTCATCTATGTTAGAATAAGGTTTTTCACTGCTTATCAAACATAATGGAATACCATTTTAATTACGAACCACTTTGATATGATTTTTCTAAGCTATAGTTTTCCTACTGTTGAAATAAGAATAGCCTGGGAAAACACTATTTTCACCATGAATGGCAACGCAAAAGAGAAGAAGATGATGATATGTAAAACAGTATAATACTAAAGTTTTGAGGTGGAAGTAGTCATTATACTCCGAAATCAAACAATATCAAAGATAATATAATGACAATCGTCTGGAGAGGCTCAAATTTCTTATCAGAGAGGAATTGGAGGAACTTATTCTAAGAATTACATAAAGTTGCGCAAATTTCCTGTCAAATCTGTACTCTGAACTTTATGTCACTACGAGTTTTATCGATGGTAGCTTACGCAACTTTACTGGAAGCTCTATAGCTGTATTGTCTACTAGCACAGGCACTGCTTCCAATTTTAGATCTTCAATTCGTACTCGACTCTTTTCCCAATAAGTGCAGTATATTATCATCTGAACAGAAGCAAGTGGTATTCCAAAGAAATTCGGAATCTGGGTGAATCATAAATTACAAAACAAGTGAAATCAGCTCAGTCACAGAAGTTTTATGTGTATAGATTATAAATTTAAAAACTATTTCTGGGTTTGATTGTGCATGGCAATTTTTATCAGCAATGTTCCAAATCACACTTCGTGATTCATCATCAGGATGAACAAGAATATCAAGGGGATGAAAGGTCATCTTCATGGTATTCTTGTTCATCCTGATGAATCAAGGAGTGTGATTCAAAATGTCGATGATAAAAATTGGCTTAAACAATCGAATCTAGAAATAATTATTGAATATTAGCATGGCTTGTGGAAATCTGATAGCTTTATATAGATTATCAACATATGATTACCATGATAAGAAGATCTTTGCTCAGAGCACCATACATCAACCACAACACACTGCCTAGGAAAGCAAACATTAAGAAGTAGAAGGACATGCACTCCACACTCTTGGTCCTATACACCACTCTCTGTATAACAAACATATATCAGTAATAATGTTGAAATGTTTCAGCGTCATCAATCATGTTAAAAAATTTACTTAATTTACTCACAATATCTGAAAGTGGAGATCCGTAGAGCAGGATGGAGGCGACCATTCCAGCAGTTCCAACGAACACTTTCCTATGGGCTGCTTTCAATCCCCACATAGAAGTTACTGCAGTGCTTGCAAACACCACCAAGACTCCTCCAACCATCAGACCCATTCTTCTCTGCCATGCCATTCATATCTTATTAACTGGAGGTCCAAAAGCTCAAGTGAAATGATGGGGACTACTCATATGGGGAAGTAGATAATACTTACCTTTGATTTGGGTGGAGCAAAGCGGAGATAGATGGTGCAGAAGCAAAACTGGAGGAGAAAGCCAAGAGCGTTGGTACCCATTACAAGACTATTCTCCCATCCATTGCTTATGAGAGGGGAGCCATACAAGGTGTATACAAGACAGTTTAAAAGGCCTATTGCATAGGGCACCCCTGACATCTCTCCCGTTGTCTTCTTCTTATTCACTCTCCAAAAGATACATCTGCTCATCAAAAAGTTAATAAAAATTTAGCTATATTTACAATATATGAACTACCCTCCGTTGGACAAAAAAATGTTCTTATTGTTCTACTTACAGTGGTGCTCCATACATAAGCAAAGCAAATGTGCTTCCTGGATCACACACAAGCACACCAATATTAAGTACAAGTAGAGCAGCTATGATTCATGACAGTAACCTAAAACATTGAATTTAAAACAAGAATAATGTTGAATACAGAGTAATGAACTAAAATGCCAGCCCCGCAACGTATGAGTTTATTCATTATTGGTTTTCTCTCAAAAAGATAAGAGAAAACAAATGAATTACTCGTAAATGGTTACAAGCTCTAGGGTTGTCCTGCATATTTAAAGCTGTGTGTTTCACCCGTACCTACGGGTGCTTCCACCGCCCAAGTTCATGTGTAGAGAAGGGTATAGAAAATAGGAATAAATGATATTTACTATTTATCATTGTAATAAAGAAGAGATAAGTAAGAAGGGGTAATAAAGAAAACATAAGTAAGAAGGGAAGGGAATCATTTAGATAAGGAAAATATCATTAGAAATAAAAGAAAATTTATAGTTTTTGGATAAAGATTTTTATGTGTGAAAAGGGACTTTGAAAATGGTTTATTGGTTAAAGAATTAAATATTCTATGAATAAATCATTAAATGTAATGAACGATGATCTATTTCTAGATACATGAAAAGATGCTCCCTAGTTTACTATCTCTATTTTTTTTCTCCTCTTTTTGAGAGAAAACCAATAATGAATAAACTCATACGTTTCGGGACTGGCATTTTAGGTCATTACACTGAGTTTAATCTTATTCTATTTTTAAATTCAATGTTTTAGGTTACTGTCATGAATCATAGCTGCTATACTTGTACTGAATATTGGTGTGCTTGTGTGTGATCCAGGAAGCACGTTTGCTTGCTTTTGTATGGAGCACCACTGTAAGTAGAACAATAAGAACATTTTTTTGGTTGAGTCGAGGGTAGTTCATATATTGTAAATATTTCTAAATTTCTATTAACTTATTGATGAGCAGGGTTATCTTTTGGACAGTGAATAAGAAGACAACGGGAGAGATGTCAGGGATGCCCTATCCAATAGGCCTCTTAAACTTTCTTGTATACACCTTGTATGGCTCCCCTCTCACAAGCAATGGACGGGAGAATAGTCTTGTAATGTGTAGCAGCGCTCTTGTCCTTCTTCTCCAGTTTTGCTTCTGCACCATCTATCTCCGCTTTGCTCCACCCAAATCAAAGGTAAAGTATTATCTACTTCCCCATATAAGTAGTCCCCATCATTTCACTTGAGCTTTTGGACCTCCAGTTAATAAGATCATATGAATGGCATGGCAGAGAAGAATGGGTCTGATGGTTGGAGGAGTCTTGGTGGTGTTTGCAAGCACTGCAGTAACTTCATGTGGGGAAGATGAGATGTTTCAAAATAAAAATAGAGACTATATATCAATGATAATGATAATGATAATGAGATGTGCATTACACAAATTTTACACGAAGATAATACCATTTACAGAATTGATTCTTATGGTCAACCCTTCTATTATATAATAAAATATGATAGTTATGATAAGGTACATTAGAGGGATCTCAAAAGCTTTAAAAAAGGGAATGTAAATGTACTCATAGAAAAAAGGTTATAGATGAATGATCCAATTTCACTCAATATATAGAGGAAAAAATAATGGGACCAAGTCATGAAAGTAGAATATGATGTATTAATAAAGAATCAAATTTAGGAAATTGTGTCATTCATAAGGGTGGATTGTTATTGGCTATAACAGGTTCAAATTAAATTCAGATGGTGTCATATAAATCTTCAAACCAATGTCAATCTATAGAAATGGGGATCATTAAAAGTTACTATTTTCTTCTATAAAAATTGGATTCAATTGTTAAAGATGTGACGTAGAGGTGGGGGTAACATCAAACAACATACAAGTTATATTTAAATGAATTCAAGGTGCATTCCAATTACACCACTTGGATACATTGCTTCTTTGGTCTATTTCACACATGTCATCTAAACTTCAGTGAAGAAATATAATATTGGCCTGAACATGGACTCTCACTATGGATTTTGATGGCACACAAGTCATCAGTATTTCAAACAACTCAACAATGTATTATTTTATTAAACCCTCATGACAATATTTACTATGAAAAGTCACACAAAAATATCCATATCTTTCCCCAATGATCAAATAACCCAAATTCCTTTGTAGGAGCCTTGTGAAGCAATGTAAAGAAGACTCTCACCAAGTTTGAGCATTTTTGGATGATGCAATACAACGTTATAGTTTTCTTAATGCTTGTTGGAAACCCTAGTTTTATCACAAACCTGCTCTCACTAAAAATGCCATAACTCGTTAAAAAATTAATGAAATTAGATTAGATAAAAAGTAAATGAAACTAGACTCATTTCTCCACCTTTTCTCATTGGTTTCAGACCATTATTGTATCTTACCAATCCATAACATACGTTTCTTTCAGACTGTTATAGAAAAATCAGTCATTCAGGACAACCTGCACCAAAAATGCCATATCTTACACAAAACTCAATAAACTTTAATGAGACAAAGCTATTTGGAAACTAGAAACAAATATATTTCCATCCATATATATAGTCCTCAATATGAGGCCATCAAAAGATCGTATAATGACACATTTCAGACTGCAAATTCTGAAAACTTCAGAAAGAATTGTAAGGATGCTACAAAAATAAGTTTCTTCTTTATTCCATCCTTCTCCAAGCCTCTCCAACCTCCAAATTTGAGTTTGTGAACTAAATTTATACAATTTACATCATATTAAACTAACCAACTAACCTACAACTACCCATAAACCACTTTTAACAAACTTTTAAAAAGTTGTCATTAAGTTGCAAAAGTTGCCTTGACCATGTTGACAACATTGGAGAAAATTTTACAATTTTTATGCAAATGACTCAAAACTTGACATAATGATCCAAAATGATCATGAATAGTGACAAATTACCTTAAAAAAATTAAACAACACAAATATATATATATATATATATATATTATTTTCCTCTTGTAGGCATATTAGGTCCTGAGGGTGCTTCTGTACCATACTCCCCATGGAAATGAAACTCAAGTCCTTTGAGTGAGGA
The DNA here is from genome assembly GCF_030272615.1 of Cryptomeria japonica. Lineage (NCBI taxonomy): Eukaryota > Viridiplantae > Streptophyta > Pinopsida > Cupressales > Cupressaceae > Cryptomeria > Cryptomeria japonica. Next base: position 64,900,246 of record NC_081415.1, on the reverse strand, counting down.
CCTGCAACAAAACTATGATTGATGTCCTTCTTATTTAATTTTCAAAGTCTCCTCTGATTTGGTATACATTTCCAATGCACTAGGTACTAGAAACATGCATCATCTCTTGAATTTGGACCATCACTATGCTTCATTTTAGGTAGGCCCCAAGAATGAAAGAAATTGCTCTGGAAAAGAACAACCAAGAAGTGTGAATCAACAAGAAGGTCAACCAAGGATTTAGGAACATTAAGAAAGACCCAAAATAGATGCACATGCCAAGAAACCACTACATAAAAGAAGAAAACCAACTGGTTAGCCCCAAACTGCTCCGGAACCCAAAAACGGTCAAACTAGAAGCAATATCTTGCCAGAAAAGAATCCAAATAGACTGATAATCTAGAATTAAGCACAAGAACCAGCCTGGAAACCAAAGATATGATATGCAACGAAAATCAAGCAACTACCGGAACATACCGGTAGGAACACACAAAACTACACACTAAAGTGAACCAGAACTAAACTAAAAGCAAATATTTTTGGTTGATGCAAGATTGCCCATAGATTGGGGAAGCTCTTGCATCACTTGGCCTTCCTATCCTCCTACTTGGGTACTTGGACCTATCAAAGGGAATGTGTTACCCTTTCCAATCTGATTTTCTTGATTCTTGCCTTGGAATAAACATAATAACAAATTCCTTGACAAAATAAAACTGTTTAGTATCAATATTGTTCATGAAATCTTGGTCTTGTCTCTCAAGTTGTCTTGGAGACTTTTTCCACTCCTTTACAACAACACCTTGACTCTCAACCTCATCATATAGTTCAACACTATCATTCCCCTCTACTAGTTCATCATCAATATTAACCTTATCAGAAATAACAACATCCTTATCATCAACCTCAATAGTAGTATACCCTTCAAGTTTTTCAATTTGATTATTAGACTCAAACAACTGAAAATGACATGGGGATTCATCCACATCTACATCTATATTTTCCTTTTAAACTTCTTTAATACTTGATGATATCAAAACAATCATAGGTGTTATTACCTCCTCATTTTTTACCTCTTTTATTGTTGTTGTCCTTGTTTTCCTTTTCCTCTTTTGAATGATCCTTTTGATGGGCCATGTGATCTTCTTCATAAGTGTCAGGTGCCAACTTTGTTGTATTCTTACCTCTAATTCTTCCATCTCTTTCTTTTTTTGTTCTAATTCTTGTCTCAACTCTCTACTCTCTTTTTGCCTCCTCTCTTTTTCTTTCCTCTTTCTCTCTTCCTCTTCTTGTTTCTTCTTCCATGAACCCTCACCTCACAAATAATCCCTCAATGCATTCACCAACTCTCTCTCTTCTGGTTTCATCTTTCTTCACGTAGGTCTCTCCTCTTTTCCTCTACCTAGTCTTTTGGCAACCAATCATCACATTATCCTCTTCAACCTGAACCAATACACACACACAAACAACAAAATTTCTTGCCCAAACCTTCTGAGCTATGATACCACTTTGATCCAGAGGCGGGGGTAACATCAATCAACATACAAGTTATACTTAAATGAATTCAAGGTGCATTCCAATTACACCACTTGGATACATTGCTTCTTTGGTCAATTTTACACATGTCATCTAAACTTCAGCAAGGAAATATAATATTGGCCTGAACATGGCCTCTCACTATGGATTTCGATGGCACATAAGTCATCATTATATCAAATAACTCAACAATGTTTTATTTTATTAAATCCTCGTGACAACATTTACTATGAAAAGTCACACAAAAACATTCATATCTTTCTCAAATGATCAAATAACCCAAATTCCTTTGTAGGAGCCTTGTGCAGAAATGCAAAGAATACTCTTGCCAAGTTTGAGCCTTTTTGGATGATGTAATACAATGTTATAGTTTTCTTAATGCTTGCTGGAAACCCTAGTTTTATCATAGACTTGCTCTCACTAAAAATGTCACAACTCATTTAAAAATTAATGAGATTGGATCAAATCAAAAGTAAATGAAACTATACTCATTTATCCACCTTTTCATATTCGTTTGAGACCCCTATTGTATCTTACCAATCCATACCATACATTTTTGTCAGACTATTATAGAAGAATTAGTCAATCAGGACAACGTGCACCAAAAATGGCATATCTTACACAAAATGCAATAAAATTTAATGCGAAAAAAATGTTTGGAATCTAGAAACAAATATATTTCCATCCATATATTATAGTCCTCAATATGAGGTCATGAAAAGGCCATACAATGACATGTTTCAGACTGCAAATTTTGAAAACTTTAGAAAGCAATGTAAGGATGCTACAAAAATAAGTTCCTTCTTTATTCCATCCTTATCCAACCCTCTCCAACCTCCAAATTTGAGTTTGTGAACAAAATTTATACAATTTGCATCATATTAAACTACCCATAAAAAAAATTTAACATATTTTTAAAAAGTTGTCATCAAGTTGCAAAAGTTGTCTTGACAATGTTGACAACTTTGGAGCAACTTTTACAATTTTTATTCAAATGACTCAAAACTTCACATAATTATCCAAAATGATCATTAATAGTCACAAATAACCTGAAAAATATTAAATAGCACAAAAAAAAAGCAAAAATATAAACTTTTCCTCTTGTAGGCATATTAGGTCACGAGGGTGCTCCTCCACCAAGATGTGATAAGAACAAGAATACTATTATTTAAAATGTAGTTTCTAAACTAAATATTTACTACTAAATTTTAATATGACATTACTTTTTTACCTTTCGATAATTTGTTTCATTAAGTACTATTTAGAAGTCATTGGTTAAAAATAATTAAGAACATGTAGTACAATTATACAGTTTTTATGATTTTTGAATTCACCAGTCTTGAAAAATTAATCAATAAACATGCACATCACTTAATGTCCCCCAAAAAATCCAATGTATAACAAAATTGTAAAAATATGTTTTAAAAAACATATGAAAATATATTAAAATTAAAGAAGATTAAAATTTTAAATTATTTGAATTATTGAAAAAATATATGATTGAAAAAATAATAACTATTTTTTGTTGCAAATATATTTTATAAAATTTTATGATAAATTATATAATTTTGATAATGATAAAATTTTGACATTTTAATTCTAATCTAAAAAAATATTGTTTTCCCTTTTGCATGCACATACCAATCTAGAATGGTTGCTAAAGGCTTCAATAAAAATGGTGACGTTGATTATGAAAAAACACTTGTCCATGTGCCATTAAATAAAAATAAGGCTTCAATAAAAATGGTGACGTTGATTATGAAAAAACACTTGTCCATGTCCCATTAAATAAAAATAGGTAGAAATGTTATTTCTTTGGTTTCTACTCTCAAACATCATCTACATCAAATGGATAGCATTTATTTATTTTTTAAATTATAATATGCATCAACAAATGTATAGGATCAACCAATTTTTTTAAAGATAAAAACCATACAAGTTGAAGAATATTCTTAATGGTTGTTAGAAAATACGATTGGTAAAGTTTTTAGTTTTATGGTTTTCAAAAATTTAAATTGGATCTAAAATTATATGTGAAGAGATCTAAGTGATCTTTTTTTTGTCCTGGTTTATGTAGATTATTTATAATATATATTTTTAAAAAAAAATTTAAAATATTACTTTGAGATTTGAATTATTTTCTTAGTTTTCAATTTTGTAGATTACATGATAGATGTATTCATGTCATTATTAAAATATGTGATCTTGATCTTGATTGAAAAAATATAATTCTACTCTCTTTTAAACCTGAATTAATATTCATTGGAATTATTCATTGAAGATGGTAGATTCTCTATTATATCGAAGATTAATTTATACTATAATTAAATTATCACACATTCTAAACAAAAAAAGAAAATAGGTCATTCTCTTCCTTTGTTAAGGTCTCATATTGTCCATGTGCTATTTTGTTGCAATTTGTCTAATCTGTAATAGGTTGGGCCCTTCCCTACTTGCTTTAATAAAGAACATACATTTTGTAGTCAATTTTATGTCAAGATTCATATAAGAGATCAGATAAATCCAGAGAGAGAGAGAGAGAGAGAGAGAGAGAATCATGTAAAATATAGATAATATTATTATTGATAATAAAATAAAAAACAAAAAGATTGATATTCATTGCATCTTAAACCTTATTCAAATTTAAATTATTAATTTACAATATTAACATAATGACAAACAAACAAGTGATATAATTTATAAAAATTACAAAAATTAAAATAATAAAACTATAAAGAATGCTTAGAATAATAAAAATAGAAATTAATAAAAGAAGATACAATACTCACATATTTTTTACATTTAATTAACAGGGATTTATTAGAACAAGGCTATAAAAGCACAAAAGCTCTATTTTTCAAAAAAGGGACTTCTGTAAAATGTAAGATTGTTTAGAAGTCTCAAACATTAAACAATTTCATGTTATTATTAATATCTTTGATTTGTTTTATAAATTAAATGTTATAAAATTGTGACTAGTCATTAGACAAGTGGAATAAATTAGGTTGTCATGGATTTATTATAATTTATATAATTGTCGATAGATTGAATTTAAAAATTAATTTTTTATTATAAAAATACCATTTTTTTTTTTTAATATTTTGTTTATTATTTTTATTAAAAGAATAGAGATATGTCTTTATTAATTGTAATATACAATTTAATTTTCGTGTCTATTGTCTTGTATTTTGATTGTAATATTGTTATAATTTTAATTTATTAATAATATTGGAGTAGATTTAAAGTATTTTAAGTCTTTCTTAATTAATATTAGTCTTGTTAGACATTCAAAATATATCAAATAATCTAGAGATTTGGTATGTTGGTGAATTTGAATAATTTAGAATAAACACATCAAAAATATAATTGTAGAAGATGTAAGGTCCATTCAATATAAAATAAATCAAGTTGAAATTGAGCCACATAAAAGTTTGGCAGTGTGGTGAAGGTCTCTTAGTCATGAAAATTAAGTTTAAAGAAAATGATTATTCATAGTCCCATTATTATAATTGCAATAAAATTTTCAAGTTTGTGAAATTTTAAATTAGCATGCTTGATTATCTTGATTGACCTAAAAAGTCTTATATAGTTTTTACCAAAAACATGCTAATTAATCTAGAATGTATTACAGAAATATCATGTCTCTAATTATTGAATTTAACTTTCATAATTTCCTTAATTTCCATTTACTTGAAAGGAAACACCTTCAAATAAACTATTCTTTTTTTCCTTTCATCGAATAGACTACCACATTCCATGATTATGTTTTGAACTAAAATTAATATTTTACTTTTATTTTCACTCTATATGCTTAATTTTACTTTGATATGTAGATATAAGTGTAGAAGAAAGAGAAAATGTTATCTTGGTAAATTTAACCTCATTTATTATCAACAACAAAAGTCTATACAATATTAAATATATTTTGGAAAGAAAGATTGTACTAACTCAGAACATCTCTCATATGGAATGAGTATATATAAGAAGTCAAAATGATAATAAGACTTCTTTTGTCTTCTAGACAATCAAGGCAATCAAATCTGAAAATCTTTATTTATAATGTGAAGCTTATAATGACATTTGGTCTATTAACATAAATGCTATATTTCAATAGCTTTCTTGCATGGTGTATTTAAAGAAATAACAAAAATTATGAAATAAATAAACTCAACATTTCAAAAGACAAATATTCCTTATACTATGTTTAAACTTATAACAGTATTTTTTTGTTTAAAATCTATTAGGGGAAATGACCCAGTAGTTGAGCATGTACCAATTGTTGTGAAGGTTGTTGATACCTTTTGTTCCAAAAATTAAACAAATAAAACCTATTGTTTGAAACAAAAAATATCAATTTTTGTTAGGAAATATACCAACATTTGTTAGGAAATGTACCAATAGTTGTTAAGAAATGTACTAATATTGTAAAAAGTAACCAATCAGGTGATGCCATGTCAGCTGCACAACTATTGGAGTCTCTTTTGAATGCCTATTGGTCTCACCTTTTTTGGGGGCTGTTTTAGACACCTTGGCAAAAAGGATGCTGATGTGGCATCATATTTGATAATGTGGCCCTGAAACCTTAGTTATAAGCAGGGGACTTGCCAAGTAAGCTGCTGTAAAAAAATCAGAGTGATTTGAAATTTCCAAGTAAGATTTTGAGAAGCGCGAAATTAGAGTGCACAACTTCTGAATCCTTTCCCCTACTTTATTTTATCTTTTAAGGGAAACTATAACCTTTTATCTATTGCAGCAACTCTTCCGTACGTTTTAAAGCAAATTCAGCTCTTGGATTTACTTCTACTCTACATACTTTTGAAAAAAAATCTATTCATATTGGGCAAGCGAATATAAATTTGACTGAAAAGTTTGAGTAATCCTTTTTACTACGGGAGAGAGTGCCGTGGGATACTCGATCTTTAGCTGGCAGTTTCTCGTATCTAAAAGACGTGTTAGGATTTGCCGTGTAGGGAACTGTGCATTACACAACCTCGAGCCAGCACTTTCTCACTCCATTACATGGTAACCTAATCTTGTGGCTTCAAACTAAACATAGAAACAAAAATAGACCTTATGGGATAGTGGACAAAAACCAAAAGTCTCTTGCTAAATAAAATGAAACGCATAGTTATTGAACGTAAAATTCTCTTGTCAAGAAGTACATATATAGAAAAAGGCGTAAAATTCTCTTGTCAAGAAGTACATATATAGAAAAAGGTTTGTTTACATTGTGTTGATTAGCATGAGAAGGGTCTGGATTCAGTAGAAATCAGTCATCAAGATAAATAAGGCGAATTTCATAATAAAAGTAAGATTTTCTATTGGATTTCTAAATTATTATTAAAGAAAAAATATTAGACTTATCCTCATCAATTAGAAGTTGCAAATGCATTCAATGTATGTCTAAAATGAATAGCCTTCTTGATTTTAGAAAGATGATCATCATAAAATTAAGACTGGAGTGATGATCAAGATCCCTAGCCTCCTTATAACATTGAAGTATTCTATCTACTCTGTAATAGTTAAGGAACCATCCAAAAACCTTAACTATAAGAATGGAAAGATAAAGAAAAATATGACTGTCTTGTGTCACAACCTTTGAACAATAAAGAGAGAAGATTGCATACAATTAATAAGAATAGAGAATGGAAAAGATGCCACATAGCTCAAGGACCACTCAATCCACCCTAAAAAAATTCAAAGGTAGATAGTAGATCATTGAGGAAGTTCTATCAAGCCCTATCATAAGCCTTTTCACATATACAACTTGATAAACATAAATATATCATTAGAGAAACTCTAGAATGAATCACTTCTAAGTCTATAATGATAACACCAAGAATCAAATGCCCCTTAACAAAGCTTCTTTAGTGCTTATAGAATATCATAGAATATAAGAACTATTTCAAATGATCAATAATTATTTTAGTGATGATCTTATATGAGACAATAGAGAAAGCAATAAAGTGGAACACTCAAAAGTGTTTGCCTCCACTCTTTTATAAACCAATGCAAAGAAACTAGAATTGATTGATTTAATAATTTTTTTTGTTAGTTTGATATTTATGCAAAACATCTAGAATATCATTGTTTAGTATGTCCTAAGATTATTGGAAAAGCTTATTAGGTAATAATCTACATAGGGAGATTTACCTTTATTAATGTAAAAAATAATCATTTCCAGTTCTTGAATATAAATAGGATCCATAACTAGACCATTCATTTTTATAGAACTAAGGAAGGGATGTAGTCTAAAATAGTTTGTTCCTCCTCAATAATTGTGGAACAACTTTCCTAAAAAATAGAAGAGAAATACGCAAGTTTCCTATTAATATCCTAAGATTAACACAATTAATTTTCTTGAGGAGAGGTGATAGACGAAATAATTACCACTTCTCCATTATCTGACTAAATTATGAAAAAGGGATGCATTTTTATCCCCCTCTTGAATTTAATTACTTCTTGATCTCTATTAATTGAAAATATAATCTTAAATATTCCATCCATGGTGCTCTTTAGAAAGATGTGAGTATTTTAAAAGTCTCTCCCTTGTCAAATCAAATTTTCTAATCTAAAAGGAAATAAAATCTAACTTCTCTTGCACTTGTATCTTTTACCAAAAAATACTACCCAAAATAATTTTGTTCCACTATTTGAGCTTGAGCATAACTAAATAAACAAGACATAACTTTAAAAAGTGACAAATTTCTCTCTAATTAACAAGTTGTCATATTTTCATGAATAGACTAGTCCTAAAGCCATATTACTTAAAAATTGAATAAGAATATTTTATGAATAGAAAAATAAGATGAAGAAAACTTAATAGGGTGATGATTCAATCCCTATTAAAAAAAAATAGAAAATCAAACCCAGAATTCTCCATCCTAGCTATAAAAAACTAGAAAATCACTCTAAAATTGAAGTGGGGTCACATCTCCCATTATTCCAAGAAAAAAATCCACCTCTTGGTTTAACATCAATTGGATAAGAAAGCCATAACTCTCTAAATAAGGTTGGAGAATTCTCTAGATAATTAAATCCTTGAATTTTTTAATCAAGACTTGGGATAACATTAAAATTACCAACTAAGATCTAAGAAATATAGGCAATCAAAGAGTAAAAAAAATATGGAATCAAAAGTGAAACTTAACTTGTAGATATTTTAGAGAGTAAATGTCAAGGTAAAGAAAATGGGGATATTTGAATCAAAATAGGAACCCACCAAAGCGAAAGATTTCTTACTCACTAACCTAGAAGAAGATTTAAGGAAATGAGGGTCCCATATGAAAGATAACCCTTGAGTAGGACCTTAAGCTCCAATACATTAACATTAACTATCTTTCCAAGGCATTGATAAATAACCAACATTTCCTCAACATAAAGTTTATTTCTTAGAGAAATTTTATATAAAGCTTATAAACTTTCAAACAAACTTTTGATAGGGGGTACTACCCAAAATAGTACATTCAATAAAATTAATAGCATTTTTGAGATATTTCACTCATGTGTTCCCCAATTATTGTTGCCTTCTCCTCATCTATTTTTATCCCCACTTTTAGAGATTATATGCATGCCATTTTAAAAATACAAAAACCATTGATGGCTCAACAAAGTATGAGTTTTATTCTTAAAAAAATCCTTTAGCACCAATTCCGTGAATAGGTTTTTGAATGCAAGAATCTATATAATCTTCAAAAGGAGTAAATATCAAAATTGGAGATGTAATAATTAAAATATCACTTGTAAATTATTTTCACTATGATTTGTAACATTTATAGTCCATTCATATAGAAATATTGAGCTTCTAGTAATGTGGATTTAGAATTAGAGAGATAAAAATATTAATTAGCTAAAGGCTTCTTAACAAAAGTAGGACCAAGTTCCTCAAAATTTTTAAGAACGTCAATATGATAAAATGACACCTAGAGAGAAAAATAATGATTTTATAGAAACTCTATAGAGAAAGAACCCAACTAAATATTGGAAGCTGAAATTTTCGGTTTCTTAGTAGCATATTCTCCCTTCTCATAGTTCTTAACAAGTCTATGAGACAATTGCAAATATGTTTTATTACTTTAGCAGGGAAGGGGCCCTGAACCTTCAAAAAATAGCAAAACCAGAGATCAACAAAATAGCCTTAGGCATCACATAGCCAGACAACCAACAAGTAAGATGCAAACCCTTAGAATTGATCAAAAACTAATCTACAAAAGTATCTATGCTTTTAACATCCTCCTATACTGCCTCCTACCAATATTGATAAAAATCGCAAAAAGCTTCAACAAAAGTCCATAGTCATAGCAATGTCCATAAGAAAAATAAACCCTATCATACTGAGATGGCATGCCGGTCCAGTTAACCATAGGTCCACAGAAATAAAACAGAGCATAATTAACGAGGAAATAAACTAAACTAACTAAACCAAAATATTAAGCACGAACCATCCAAAAAACCTTTGACCAACAACACCTAATCATCCTTGATGAGATTCCAATTTCCTGACCAAGTGCTTCATCTGCACCTGTTAGACTTCAGAGCACAACACATTGCCTTTTGGTTCATCCTCATGTATATTGTCTTTACCCTTTAGATTTTTGGCTTTCTTCTTCATACGACTCTATCCCGAAACAAACTCCATTGCTGCTTTCCTCATAACTTCATCAGTGATAGTGCAGAGGGAATGTATACCATCCCATGAAAGCCTATAACCTTGCCTCTACTCCTCCACTTTAGCCTCCAAATTCACGACCTTGACCTAGAGGTCAATAATATGGCTCTTCAGCTATTTGGTAGTGATTTCCTCATTATTAATTGGAGAATTTTGGGAAGAGGATGCCATTTCATCATCATCGAAAGCCACTGAAGATGGGGAATTTTGTTCAATGTTTTATTTTTCTTTGTGTGATTCACTTAAACCCTCCGAGACCTCTCTGCTATCATCCTTTGAATCATCATAAGAGGAGACGTCATCTTCCTTAGGGGTAAAAACTTGAACAGGATCGAGGGAAGCCTCTTTAGTTTCCAATTTTTCTTTTTTGTTCTTGGAAAGAAGGCAAGTCGAGTGCCTCTCACCAGAGCTTCCATCACGTTTCTCCTTATCATATAGGTTTTCCTCCTCCACCTTAGAGTCATGAAAGTCCAAATCAATGGTTATCTACTTCTTGCTAGAGTCCTCAGTTTTCCTAGCTTTAGGCGGGCTATTTTTAGGGGTCACAACTTTTCATTTTTTTGGGGTCATTTTGAGCAATCCAACTTCAAGGGATTCAGATGCTGGCTCGACTTTGGGTTTTTCGCCCTTATTTTTGAAAGAAAGGGTTGGCTTGTTCAATGGTAGAGGATGATGGGGCAGACTATTGTAAATGTTTTGATGATGGAGAAGAGTGAATAAACAAATTAGTTGTATATATACAATTGATGTCAATTATAACATCTAATAAAACATCAATTTGGAGATATTTGACCTGGTGATGGCACAACCTCTTGCTCCTAGTTAGAAATGTGTGATAAAAAATACAACTTGCACCTTGGTAGTAGAAAAATATGAAGTGGGTTGTATTTTAGCTTGTGCCCCACTAGTTTTGGTAATGTTTTCTTTATGGCACAAAATCATAGTCCATTTTTCCTTAGATTTCAAGGAGGAAGCCTCCATAGATTGAAGACCCTCAACTAATTGGTGGAGATTATTTGACTCAAGAATCTACCAAAGGGAAATCCTTAATTTTATGCTAGGTGAATTCACACCAAAACCAAATTTTGGGTATATTAAGGTAAAGAATCCATTGGGTGTGAGAAAGGCTATCAATTTGAATGTCAATTGGCCCCTTCAAATATTTGGATACATCAATCTCAATGCAAATACATTTTTGAAAATGAGTTTGGTAAAACCTGCAAGGCTTCTCACATATAACCTTTCTCAAAGAGTAAGGAATGGGATGCAAAAATTTATAATGTGGAAGGAGCAAACACAAAAAATAAAGCCAAACTAGCACATAAAGTTTTTTTCATTTGAAACTATTAAGCCTTGGATTTAGAATAGAAAGACCAACAAAGTTGAGTGAACATACCAAGGATCATTTTTGAGGATAGCCTCAACATGGTTGGCCTTAGAAAAATGAAAAATAAACAACCCCTTAGTGAGGTTCTTAGACAACATCAAGCTAGAACCCCATGTGGGGCCTAGTGCTTGTTAACCCATTCCTAGAGATTAATTTTAGGGGAAGTACTCCCCACAAAATATCCTATTATAGTCAAATTTTATAACCATTTATAGGCACTATCAAACCTAGAGATGGCTAAAACTGCATCAATTGAAGATTTAGAATGTGTTCCCCACGAAATACCTTCAAACCATTCTTTGGGGACACTTGCTCAAAGGAGTCATTTTGTAGAGCTTCCAAATCATTAATGCCAACATGAACTACAACATTCAAGACATTTCAAGGCATATAGAAGATAAATTTTAAAAGGCCACAATAAATGTGGGAGAATAATGAGTTTCGTGTGCTAAGGGCATGAAATAACATTAAAAAACACAAATCGTAATAGAGAACAACACAACCAACTTCCCAACAATCATTATACACTAAATTTGGAGTTGGCATGCTAACCTAGTGTATTACTCAATATTTTTTGAAAATTTCAATTTATTGTTATATATAACTAATAATTTCAAATTTAGAAAATCCTTTATTCGTTATTTAAATAATTATTATTATATATTTATATTTTTAGCTGTAAGTATTAATATATATTTCAAAATTTCAAATTTTTAATATTTAAATATAAAATAATGAAAAAATTATGAAATAAAAATCAAGTTATTTATTATATAACTTTTAAGAAATGAAATAAAATAATATGTTTATATTCTATTGGATTATATTTTTCAAAAATTATTTTCATTCAATTTCCTATAAATATATGCCAGGTTATATTTAAATTTTTACATTTGCAATCACATATACTACTATAAAGTCATATGTAGATCCCCAAGAACAGAATGCCTCATATGAATGAATGAAAGATTTTAATGACGTCCATGAGACTAAACAATCTATTGGACCAAGATCAACATCTTTAGTTTATCTTTATATTCTTTTTGACATCAAATCTCCTATAGTCAATTTTGACTAGGAGGTTGGTTGTCTAGTAATCTTATCTTCTTCAAATAACTGGTGCATGATGTCCACCTTCATGCCATTTTCATACTAAGTTTGGATATCGTTATAAGTCGTGCACCCCTTTTTGTAGAATATCCAAGCTCTTTTGTCCCATGTTACCATGGGTATCTTTCACCTACTCATCTCAGACCTAAGATGATGTGATCCTATTCTCAATTGTGCAACTAGAATCCTCTCTTTCCCTTTAATAGCTAGCTACCCCTAAATATGTTTTTTCAGTGGTTCTTTGCTGGATTAAACTCTTTGATGTAGGGAAGAGGACCTAGCAGTTGTGCACCCTAACTTTGTGCTACTCAAAATCCTACGTGGAAATTTCAAATCACTCCCAATTTTTTACAACAACTTACTTGGCAAGTCCCCTGCTTATAACTAAGGTTTTAGGGCCACATCATCAAATATGATGCCACATTAGCATGCTTTTTGCCAAGGTGTCCAAAACAGCCCAAAAAAAAAGTGAGACCAATAGGTGTGCAAAAAGGGCCCCAATACTTGTGCAACTAATGTGGCATCACATGATTGGTTGCTTTTCACAACAAATGGTATATTTCTTTCAATTATTGGTACTCATCATAGCAATAACAACTGTAAAGTCACAAGTATTGGTACAATATTGTACAAAAATTGGACATTAAATTAGCAAGTAGATTGCAGCTATTCTGGCTCAAAAAATGTACTAACATACTACAGAAAGTCGCATAACTCGTAGTTACGGATGCATCGCAAACTGTTGATCGCGAAAGCGAAAGCTGTGATTTTTCGAGGGTGTCAATAACACGAACGTTTTGCGTCTCAGCTAGTATCAAGGTATTAAATCAATAATTTCTATCACAAGAATTGGAATGCACTCAACTACTCAATCTTTTCCCCTAGTATTACAATGTAAAACATAATTAACTAATTTAATCAACCTATTGGACTAAAATATAAAATGACTCATCAAATTCAAGTTGGGGGACGGCACTATTATTCGCTGTCGTTACGTCTGTGCTGAAAAGCCATCTGGTACAGTACCCACCCCCACGTTATTTGTCATCAAAAGTACCCGACATCATTGTGGTCGGCACATTATAAATAGCTTCGACAACTTCATTTTACCTCCCTGGACCGTCATACGCCACGTCAATTGACGTAAAAATATTGTAAACCGCGTTGCCGTGAATGATATATTACATTATAATTGATATTGTAGATACAAAAGGACATCATAACGTCCCCACAGTTTTTCTGATTCAAATATATTTCAAGAGTTTTCAGTCATAAAGGTGTGAAAAGTAAATATTCCCCGCCACACCTGGTTACAGGTAAACGACGGGGATTTTTTTAATGAAAAAGACTATGCATTAAGAATAAATTGAATCGTACAGGAAGATCTTCAAAACGACAGAAAGATTTTTTATTCTCTTATTAGAATGTGTTTTTGTATTGCCTGCCAATTACCGTGACAGATTTTCACAGCTGTGTAGTGGCTTATAATTTGTTTTGTTTTCCATCGTGCGTACTCTTGTATCTTGTATTGGGCGTTAGCAAGAAAGAAAAATCCAATTTGCCGTATGAATTGCAATAAAGTTGTTGCAGCTAAGCAGAAATTGAGGAGGAGAGTACAAGTGAAGTGACCACTCAAAAATACTATTTTTAAGTAAAGTGATGATATACAATTACCCTAAAAAAATATCTTCTTCACTTTACCCCTGTGAGGGGAGAGGAGTCAGAACGTGTGCACCTTAATTTTGGGATCTACGTAACATTCTATTAGTCAAAGATAATTTTTTCAACTCCACCAGACAATTGAGCTGGCTACACCAAATCAAAATTTTACCCACTGATTCAACGATTGTCAAGTCATATTTTATTTCACATTTCTTATATTATGTTATTTTCATTTAAAAAACCATTCACATCCATATATGGTAAGATTTCCACCATTTCATTAACTACTATATATAAAGTAAGGTCATTAAATATCCTTTATCATTACATTAGACTTAAGTATTTAATTTTAAAATTAAATGATGTATTTAGCAATTTTGCATAGTGGTGAAGTGATGTTGCCCCCCACCCTTGAGGGTCCTCCCCCTTTAGCTAAAAATGAAGGGAGGGGCAGAGGGGGGGGTCAAGGGCATTCTACAAGGAAGTGGGCGATGGAGGAGTCAATCCATGATAAGGAAAGCTACTTACTTGTGTAATAACTAAGATCATAATTTTCCAAATCTTTTCAATTTATATCATTTGTTAAAAAATTAATTATTATGATTATAAAAATCATGCGACTCTCCTAGTTACATCTTTCATTTTATAAAAAAAGATAGTTGTATATTCAAGAGACAAATGTCATTTCAAATAATCAAGGTAAAAATGATTCTTTAAATTTAAATTAATTTTATGGCATATTAATAAATGTAGACATAAAAAATACATACAACACTCATTTATAATTTTATTTTGTTGGTGTGAAAGAAGTATTTTAAGTAGCATGTTCATCACCTAGTTCCTAATCAGGCATGTTACTTAAGTTTACTTAGGTTACGAAAATTGGTCCTAAGAATATTTATAGAAGTCTTAGTTGTCATGTGATTGCATCTTATCACATTTACTTTCTTGTTTCAAAAGTTATCAAGTTGTCTCAAGGCATAATATTAAGATGAATTGCGTTATCTTATACAAACCTATGTTCACCTTGGCCTATATAACCAAGGGGTCTTCTTTGTAATCTCACTCATGTTATAAGTAATCTACCATTTGCATCCTTGATGGAATAGAATTATTCTTTCATAGTTGAACTCTCTTGTTCTTTCATGAAGTGCCTAGATCTTGGGTGGCTATAATATTCAGACATTATTGCATGGTATAAAGCATTCTATACCAACTCTTACATGGTATCAGAGCTTGTAGGATGAAATTTTGTTATTCAAATACAAGAGATCTATGGTGCATATCATGGTGGATAATAAAAAGTTGAGTTTGCTCTTATTTTGCATCAAATGATGATTTGGAAAATTTAAAAAAATTGATTGAAACACTAAATTTGAGGGTTTGATCTTCATGGATTTGTATTGCAAGTCAAAACAAAAGCTTATTGGTACAAATCTAAGCTACCCATTAGGTTCATGGGGCTTGAGAAACTATCTTTTTCCTTTTTTCATCCAAATTAGACATCGAAGGCTAGATCTGGGAGGTACTAACCATTTAGAGCACTCTAGATAAAAAATTATCTACCATCACACTTAAAAGGCCCAAATTAGTGTAGATTAACAATCATTTAGTCCAAATTAGAGCACTTGACCTAAGGTTGAGGAAAAAATTGCTCCCTCATTGTACAATTGTATAACCATCATCAATGCACCTATGTAGAAAAAATATAGTTGCAAGTCACAAAAAATTTGGTTTAAATCCCTTTTTTATATTTTTCAAAATTTATAATTCAAAATCAATTAAAAATATACTAATCTAAGTAATTACATAGGGTGCACCTTTGTAGGTAGGGTACATTACTAGTATTTTATAGTAGGTAATTCATTGTATATAACTCTATCGTATGCCCATGGTAGTCTAGGTTAGTCAAAGAATATTTCATAACATCTTCCCAACTATTGACCAATTGAAGAATATTCCAGGAGTTCAACATGGATATTCCATCTTAGGTGCTACAATAGAATATTATAGAAATATTTGGGTAAAAAGACATTCTAAGGAATATTCCCTATTGACATAAGTATTGCATCTGCAAGGATTGAAATCTTTCCCCCCTTGCCATTTGCATTTTGTTTTTGTATCATGGTCAACTTTTAATGCCCATAACTTGGTCATCCAACCTCAAAAATATTTATATTTGGGGTAGAATATCACAATATTCATAGTGATCTAATTGATTTTCTATTTTTTCTATCTATATTTTATAGATTCTCACAAGTGTTGCTATGTAGTTCTCACTTTGGGACCTTCCAAGGCTCCATTCTCGCTCATACAAAAAAAAAAATTGGGTGCCATTTTTTTTGTTGAGAAGTATTACATTAGAATAGTTTTAGAATAAGTGATTAATATTAAGCTAGTAGGTTACTTTGTTAGTTGCATTCATCTAGGAATTTATTCACAAGAAAATAAGGCTTTAAGCAATGTAATATCATTTGAATGAATCAATATTTCAATTTTTATGGTTTTACTATTACATTGTAGCAATGGTTTGATCTATTCACCATTTTAAAATGACATTAGAGAAATTATCTTTCTTGTGACCATGAAGAACAATTTTTTTTAATTTTTTTCTAGAAGTATGAAATTTTCTGGCATCTCAACAAAGTTTTAAAATTCAAAATGTATTGGAAAGTTAAGAAGTACAAAAAAACCTAGAAATCATTTGACAAAATTATTAATATTGTGCAAGCTATTCAAAATAGAACTACTGTGTGGACATTCTTGTGTGCAACTTTCTGGTGAACTATTGGAGTACAATGAACACTAAGAGGGGGGGGGGGGGGGGGGGGGGTGAATCAATGTTCACACAAAAAATTCACTTTTCATCAGCTTTATCAAACTTTATTTGTTTATGCAATATAAAGAAAGAAGAAATGAACAACAATATACTCAAGCATACATAAGAACAAGACATAGACAAATGTCTTGAGTGGAAACCCTCCTAGGGAATAAAACCACTCGAAATACCTCACTGGCTTATCTAAAAATTTATTTCTTACATGTCTCACTGGCTAAGAACCTCATTGATTACAAAATTCCTCATTGGCAAAGATGTGCCTCACTAGCAAATATGTGCCTCACTAGAAATCACAACAACTTCTCACTCACTTTTGAATTTCATACATAGAGTATCATCTCTGTTTCTTTCTACAACATCCTTTAACCTCGCATTACTTAAGATTCAAAGACAAAATTCCAAGTACAACATACTGATGTGTATATGTTTGTATACATAGCAATACGAGATACTTTTACAATTGATCAATTTCATAGAGCACTAAATGTGCTATCAATTGAACTTTGAAGTACAAGAATATGGATGAAATACTTTTACAATCTGAGAACAGTATTTATTTTATGTTCAACAACCAAAAGAATGAAGTCAATATAATATATATAATGTTCAACAACTTTGAACTATATCATAACTGCCATCTTAACTGCTTTTTGAGTTTATATAAAATAACAGAATGGTAATGATACTACAGTTTTCCATCATAGTTAACAATATGACACACTATTGTATGTCAAATCATGAGTCTCAAATTAACCTTTGTGTTTCATACAAGAATAATAATCCAAGACATGAACTAGGGTTATATTAACAAACCTTAAAAACCCAGTCAACTTAATAGAAAATTGAAACTCCTCTGAATAGGACCCGTACTAGAATTTATAACCAAACACAAAGATAAACACTCTAAACTTCATACCCGAGCAAGGGTTTGAGAAATTTTAACAAAGAATATCAACCCATAAATAAAAATTGGGTTTATGTGATAGTTACACACTAAACATATTACTTGCCCAAACATAAACTATCACCATTATTGCTAAGCATAGAAACTGAGACCACAACCATGGAACCCAACACCACAAGTTTAACTAAAGAGACTCGACAGGAACTAAATCAACAACTTCATTTTAGAGGGTTTACAAAATTAGCCTTACAAAGTGTTAATAGGACAGAGTTAACAAAAATACAAACACACACTATAACTGTAATGACAACATAAGTATGATCAAGAAAATCCAACACACACTAAACACAACCACTTACTACAAGAACAAACTTCTTAAACTAAAATAAAAAAATTAGGAAAATGAAAACCTATTTGATCTTCCTCCTCATTGAAGATCTTCATTCAAATTGATAATGCAACCACCTCTACTTGGATAACTGATTTTGAAGCCCTGTTACCTTTCATCAATCTGTGTTCCAAGAGTTGAGAAGAAATCCCCAACCTTTCGAGTTGTGCCCTAGCTCGAGGGCTTAACAAATTGAACAAACAAAACCATAATGCAAAATGAACTACAAATACCATTAGTTTTTTCTTTTGTCCATACAAAGTGTCGATAACCAATGTGGGATTTTTTAATACTCTAAGACAAAAATATCCCCATGACCTAGTCACATAAAGTGAATTAAACTCATAGAGCACAAACATTCTTTTCTTTTTTTAATATTGGACAATTAAAGTCCAAAGTACAATATATAATGGTGGCCCAAAATATAACCATATTCATAGCCATAGTATGTCCAAAGTAATATGCCCGTTGCAAAGGGCCTTTAAGTGGTAACCCCAATATAACCTTTGAACATAAACAATACCATTTGAATTAAATTTTTTAACTTTGGAGCACTTAACCATGAAATGTAATCAAGATACCAGTGTGTCAACCACAATACTTAACCATGAAATGTAATTAAGAGACCAATGTGCCAACCACCATATCATAAAGTATCAAACTAAGAATACCTGATTTAAGCTTGCAAACACTGCTTATTGAATGTCATGTTGATGCATACTAGAAGTTAGTGTTATGTCATCAAGGACAACAACCAAGAGGGTCAATAAACTCCCCCTTTGTTGTTGGTCACAAAACACTAGCTTTCTCTCCCCCTTTTTGCATCAAGGGAAAAGGGTAGAAAAAGTAGTGATTTACCTTAAACAAAAGAACAATGATGCACCTATATGACTGAACCTGTAGCATCAAAAAAAATATTAATATGCAATAGGGAGTGGCTAAAGAAGTAGCCAGTCAACCCATCAAGGACAACAAGAAAATGGTCTCTCACATATTTCTGAGAACCAAAAATCAGAACATTGCCAAAATTGTAAATCACTACAATGCGCAAACAATGCTCAAAGTTTGTTGTTGTTGTATAAAAATATGCTCAAAGCACTATCAAATCACTATAAAACCAACTAAAATGTTGCAAAAGAATAAAAAATACATGTGCATATACAATCATGTATCATAGTATCACTGAAACAATGCCAATAATGCCAAGCCGAAACAGGGGTATATAATATTCATGGAAATCTCCCCCTAAAGATATGCTCTATACAAAACAAAAACTATCTTAAGTAAGAATAAGAACTATACTTCTGTACTGAAAAATGATTATAGACCATAATTATATTGCCATTGTACCAAAAATTGGCAAAAATCAAGGTCATCTGTATGGGAAACAATGAAGAAATGCTACTATACTAGGATCACGGGTACCATACAAATATTGAAAGGAGTGTATCATCATCTTACCAACCACAAATCCATGTCAAATGACAAGAATATGTCACTAGTGCCATTGATCTCCATATCTCACAATGGTTCCATTTTCTATTGTGATTTTCCTTTTCATTGTCCCTAACATGGATCACTGTCATAACTATCAAAGTATGTACCACACTACAAATTCAATTTGAACTAATCAAATCCCTAATATTGTTCAAATCACATTCAATGCACTGAAATCACATTCCTTGCATAAAGCACTACAAGTCATATCACTGTGATCACTATAAAATTATTACTACACTAAAAACTGAAACTTACCTCCCCTTTTTGACAACAATGAAAAAGAAGAGAACCAAGAGGGGAAACAAAGCATAATTTATGGTACATAAGAGTACAATGTATAGTCATGCATCATACAAAACACTATGTCAAGAGTTCAAAGGATCACTAATGCAATATCTATGTAAACCATATTGTAACTGTAAATGCAAATGTAATCAGGAATCACTATCAAACTAGAAGAAAAAAGATGGATCATATAAGAACTAAAAATAAAATCTTCCAAAACAATGTAATAAAATACTGCCAAAACAAAAAATTTGCCACTGTCTAATAATATTTCTATCAAAATTTCTCAATATTAAGAACATCTCTGATCATATGATTAGATTGCAAATATGTGCCATACTCTTTTAATCACATCTTATGATTAAGCATAAGTACTTCCAAGTCATTGGTTTTAGAAAGGCATTATTACCAAGAAGTGAAGTTTCAACAAAAAAACTGTCCTACATTCCATACTTGTGCATGTAGATATAAAAAATCCTTCATAGAAACATAATGGATTTTAGATAAAAGAAGGATATAGATCCCTCTGAAACTAAAAACACAATTTCTAGGTAAAAGTCAAAAGTGAAACACCTCCCAATTTTTGTCCTGAATATGTTATTGGTGTTTGCTAATAAAAAATAGTGTGCCTTTTCATGAACCTAGATTCATTATTTTATTCACATACATCTTTAAGTTCAGCATTCACAACTGACCCTACAAAGAAAGTTTCATCATAGCTTGTACAATTCAAAACTCCTTTTAAACTATACACATTACCTTCTATTCTTATACCTACTACAATAACTCTTCCAGACTTCTCAATAATCTGACACCCTAAATCAGTAAATGTTACCATGATACTGCTATCATAGATCTAGCTAACACTAAGAATATTATGAGTCATACCTTTTACAAAGTAAACATCGGTCAGAGGAGTGACACTATCCAAGAATATAGTGCCTTTACCTTCTATTTGAAAAGAAGAATCATTCCCAAATTTCACTGAGCCATCAACAAATTCTACATAATCAACAAATTTGCTCTTATCACCAGTCACGTGGTGAGAGAATCTATTGTCAATAATCCATTGTTCTTCTATCTGTGAATACTAAACTATTTGAGTAGTCAAAACTACCTTCTTTATATCAATCTTCTTTGGTTTCCAGACTAGTTTTGTTTTATTAATTTTAGAATAATTTTTATTAGTCTTTATACTCTGTTTTCCAGAAGTAAATTTGCAAAATTTGGCAGTGTCCTAGTTCACCACATTTATAGCTTTTGATTTTGTTTAAGAACTTGTAAAGATTACCATTTACTGTAAGATTATCCTTTCTACTAGATACCATTTTGGATTCAACTACTTTATGACCAAATTGACTATAGTAATAACTGATGCTCTACAAAAAGGATTGTTAGGATATTATCAAGACAAACACAAATACACAAACAACAAAACCAAGTGTTAGTGTTAGAAATCACAAATACAATATTATCATAAGCAAGCATATCAAGAGAGACACAAAACACAAAACAGAAATCTTAACAAATCTAGGAAATGCAATAAGACATCGCCAAATGCCCTCCACCATGTTTGTAGCTACTCCTCCATTGTTCCTCTCCTCTAAAAGTTCCCAAATGAGTGTATCTCTTAGTAGATTTTTTCACTATTCTGGATGTCTTATGGAGGTTCAAGATTGTAGAATAAAAGCATATGAGAATGCAAATGTGAACAAGCTAAAATGAGATATTATCTAATTATCTAATACCAATTTTAGCCTAAAAAACCAAATGTAGATTATTATGCTAAATGCTCTCTAAATTTCACTACAAATTAGATGCATACAAGATTTCAAGATTTGGTTAATGAAGAAATGAGCTCTATTTATAGGTAAAATGGAGAAATAGATGGTTGAGATTGAATAATCTCATCAAGGGTCAAGATTGAGGGGTTTATGATCCATGTGAGGGCTTTCAACTCAATACCAGGATGACAAATGTCAACAAGAGATGGGTTGAGAGGGGAGGGAATAAGCATGAAATGCTTGACATGATTTGAAGGTTAACTTGGGAGGTAATGTTAGGGTTTCAAGTAGATCTAAAGCAAATATGAACTAACAATTATATACAGATTTAAATACAAAAGATAAAGGAATAAAACAGGACACAAATAACATAGAGATTTAACGTGGCTCACCCAGAATGGGTTATGTCCACCATACACAACCGTCTAATCTTTCTTATTATCCAGCAAAAATAGTACATCAACCTTACAATGCCTTAAGCATCCCAGCCGCTTATAACAGGCATTTTTAGGGCAACAAACAAAGTTGGCATTTTTAGGGTTTTATTACAATGTCGGTTTTCATCAACAAAAACACCCCCAAAAAATATTTTCTCAGGGGCTCTCGGCCCCAAACCCCCGCTGTGGGCTATTGCCCATGTTCTTGGGGCCCAGCTCGACCCCTAACCTCGGTGAGGATACATGCTGAGTGTACAGTACTTTGTTGATCAGTTACCACATATCAACAATCTCCCACTTGGAGACTGATACTAGACGACACCACTGTACATGCAGCATCCGCTGGATAAAACACTTGGACTTGACTGGTATAAATTCCACAATTATCTATCAAGAAGACCAACAAAAACTAATGAAGAAATCAGCTTCTCCTATGGAACTTCCTTCATGAACATATCGACAGGATTCTCACTTGTGTGAATCTTCTCAAGCCGTAACTGACCCTCCTCCAAAATAGTCCGGATGAAGTGGTACCTAAGCTGAATGTGCTTTGTCCTTGAATGAAAAATAGAGTTCTTCACAAGATGAATGACACTCTAGCTATCAGTATACAATGGTCTATCCTCCTGTGTCTAACCCAATTCCTCCAGAAAACATTGTAATCAAATCATCTCCTTGCTGGCTTCTATAGTAGCAACATACTCAGCTTCAGTGGTTGAAAGTGCAACAACCTTTTGCAGCCTAGAAATCAAACTGACTTCAATTCCCCCTATAGTAAAAACCAACCTTGTAGTACTCCTCTATGAATCAATACCAGCTGCTAGATTAGAGTCAACAAATCCACATAGAGCAGCATTAGATCCTTTGAAACATAATGCCTTCCTAGTAGTTCCTTTCAAATACCGAAGAATCCATTTCACAACATTCCAATGTTCCATACCCGGATTACTCATAAACCTGCTCACAACTCCGACTGCATGTGCAATATCTGGCCTTGTGCATACCATTGCATACATCAGACTGCCAATAGTAGATGAATATGGGATGTTAGACATTTTATTTACCTCTTCCTATGCCTTTGGGAACATCTCCCTAGTCAATTTGAAATGACTAGCCAAAGGCGTACTAACTGCTTTTGCATCCTACATGTTAAATATTTTCAACACCTTCTTTATATACTCACTTTGGGACAAATTCAAGGTTCTATTTTTCCTGTGCCATGTAATCCTCATACCGAGAATTTTCTTAGCTGCACCCAAATCCTTCATAGCAAATGACCTGGCTAATTTTTGTTTAAGATCATTTATATGTTGCATGTTAGACCCAACAACAAGAATGTCATCAACATAAAGAAACAGGATAATATAACTACCATTATCCAATCTCTTAAAATACACACAATGATCAGAATGACATCTATAATAACTATGTTCAGCCATGAAACTATCAAATTTTAAATACCATTGTCGGGGTGCTTGCTTTAGGCCATACAAACTTTTCTTCAACCTGCACACCAAGTTCTCCTTACCTTTGACCTCATATCCCTATGGTTGCAACATGTAAATTTCCTCCTCCAAATCTCTATGTAGAAAAGCTATTTTGACATCTAATTGTTCAAAATGTAAATCATCTGTAGCCACAAGACTAAGTATAGTTCTGATTGAAGTCATTTTTATAACTGGAGAAAATATTTCATCATAGTCTATACCCTTTTTCTATGCAATACCTTTTACCACAAGTCTAGCCTTATATCGTTTCTAACCTCCTTCCTCCTCCTTCAGCCTATAAATCCATTTGTTAGGCAAGGCTCTTTATTCTGCTAGTAAAGGGACTAAGTCCCAAGTCTTATTTTTCATCAAGGAGTCCATCTCCTCTTTCATGTCTAGCTCCCACTGTTGTTTGGCATCCACCTGCATTGCTTCCTCATATTCTTCTGGTTCACTAGAATCAGTTAATAAAATAGAATACAAAGAAGGAGAAAATCTTTTAGGGGCTGTACTTGACCTCGTAGAACGTCTAACACTTGCAGGAGTTTGTGGGACAATATGTTGTTGTTGAGCATCAGGTACCTGTGGTATTTCATTTTCAGGAATCTCATCCAACACCACATATTCTTGTTTGTCCCATTCATGCTTCTTTTCCTGCATATGTTCTTTATACATAACTTTCTCATTGAATATAACATCTCTACTTCTAATTATTTTATTATTTTCAAAATCCCATAACTGATAGCCATATTCATCTATCCCATATCCAATTAAGGTACATTTTTAAGATTTAGCATCAAACTTGGTTTTGTTTTCTTTATCAACATGGACAAAAACTTCACAACCAAAGGTTTTTAGAAAAGAATAATTTACCTTTTTACCAGTCCATGCCTCCTCTGGAATACCACCATCCAAAGGGGTTGAAGGTCCTCTATTTATCAAATAGATAACAGTATGTACAACATCTGCCCAAAAATATAAGGGCAATCCAGCATGCAATCTCATGCTCCTCGCGCGTTCCATGATAGTCCTATTCATTCTCTCTGACACACCATTTTCCTATTGAGTTCATGGAATTGTCTTCTGCTTTCGAATCCCATTTAAGGAGCAGTAATATTCAAATGCTTTGGTGCAATACTCACCTCCATTATCTGATCTGAGACACTTCAACTTTTTTCCTGTCTCATTCTCAACCAAAGCTTTCCATTTCTTAAAAGTTTCAAAAACATCTGATTTTTATTTTAGGAAATATACCCATGTTTTTCTGGTTGAGTCATCAATAAAATAACATAATAACAAGAGCTACCAAGAGATGATACTTGAGCCGGTCCCCATACATCTGAATGCACAAGCTCCAACTTCTCACTCTTCTTCTCTTTCCCAACCTTAAGAAATTTGACTCTTTTTTGTTTACCATAAACACAGTTGTCACAAAACTCTAAATCAATCTTCTTTAGTCCTGGCAATACATTTTTGGAGTGAAGGATTTTCATCCCTTTCTCACTCATGTGCCCAAGCCTATGGTGCCACATTATTGAATCTGTTCTTGCAACATCTATTGTTGTTGTCCCTGTAGTAACTTTATCTGTAGCAACTAGGGTAGAGTAAGTTTACCAGTACACAGATATAATGTGCCTACCTTCGCACCTTTAGTGACCTTCCAGATACTATTTGAGAAGGTAACTATGCAACCTTCACTACCTAGTTGCCCTGCGGAAATTAAATTTCTTCTTAAATTAGGAACATGTCTTACCTCCTGCAGAAACCAGTCATTTCTATTCTGCAACTTGATCTTTATCTTTCCTTTTCCAACAATTTGATAGGGCTCATCATCGCCCAAATATACCTATCCAAAATCACCTTGAACATAATCTAGAAAATGTTTTCTATGGGGTATAGCATGAAATGAAGCCCCTGAATCTATTACCCAGGAATCATTAACATTATCCAAACATAAGATTAAAGCATCTTGTAAAGTATTACTTGCAATATTAGGTCCCTTACTGTCATTTTCATTTTTTTCTCCTTCTTTGTTTTTCCGAGACCAATAGTCTTTCTTTAGATGACTAGGCTTTCTGTAGTACCAACAATCTTTCTTTTCTCTAGATTGAGAGCATCCTTTCTTTAACTTCCCTCATGACTTCTCATTCCCAGGGCCTTTTCCTCTTTCCTTTGATCTTCCTCTGTTCTCCACATTCAAAACACTACTTAATGATGTTGGAGTCCCACCTGTGCTTTTCCTTTGCATTTCCTCGCTTAGGATAACACCAACAATATCATCAAATATCAAAGTATTTTTACCAGAGACAAAGTTACTTACAACCATAACCAAGCTATTCCATCTTTCTGGCAAAGAACATAAAATCAAGAGAGCCCTAACCTCTTTTGCAAAAGTAATTTTTACCAAAAACAATTGACTGGTAATTGTATTAAATTTATTTAAGTGCTCCACTATAGATCCTCCCTCACTCATTTTCAAATTAAACAAACGCTTCATAAGAAATACCTTATTCGAAGCCGAGGGTTTCTCATACAACTTAGCTAATGTCACCATCAAATCTACAGTCGTTTTTGTTTCTATTATATTGAAAGCTACAGACAATGCAAGGCACAATCGAATGGATCCTGTAGACATATAAAAATGACCACATTCCTAAATAAATATTTTATGTTCATTTTTCTATTTGATTAAATTCAATTTAATTAAATTATCCACGTTCTTCTATTTAATTAAATAAATTATTCAATTTATTTAAATTAAATTCACTATACCTATTTAATGAATAAATCATTTTATTCAATTAAATCCCCCCTATCCACTTTTAATTAAATTCAAATTTAATTAAATAAGTTATCCCAAATTGAATAAATCTAATTTATTTAATTTCTCCAAATTGTAACCAAATTGAATGAAAAATCATTTAATTCAATTAAATCCTATTATCCCTCCATCCACTTGCAAAATCCCAAACCCCTTCCTAATCCCTTCTAGAATCTTCTAATCACTTCTAATTAACCTAACCCTCCTCTAAATTTTGTCACATCCCTAAGCAAAGGGAAGTCACTTCTCAAAAGGCTTAAAGTCTTTGATAACCATTGAAGGTTTTCAACCTTCAACCACTAAAACCCTTAAAGTCTTTGAAAACCATTAAAGGCTTCCAACCTTCAACCACTTAATCCCTAAAGTCTCCAATAACCATTAATGGTTAATTCAAACCTTCCCACATGGTTAAAACATTTGTTTTGACTCAACCTCTATCCAACCCAAGGGTCTCATCAGGCCTTTAATGCTTTGACCATGATTATCTCTTAATCATTTGCACAAAGGTTTATCCTTGGATTAACTCTTAATCCAGTGGGTAATCCTAATTTAGACTTGACCCTTAGCCTTTAGATAACTATGAGGTCTTCTCAGGCCTTTAATGCCTCCAACCTCTTCTCTCAACCCAACCCTATGTTGACATTTGTCACCATGTCATTGGTGGAAATTGTGCACATGGATCCCCAACTTTCAAACTTGGCCCTTGATTAAACCTTTCAATCTTGACCATCCATTGCCCTGTTTGTGCTATAAATATAGCTCTCATTCCTCCATTTTTAACAATCATCTTTCAAATTTGAAGCATTACACTTATGCTCAAATTCTTTCAAGCTTTCATTTCATATATGCTCATCATTTAGCCTCTTTAGATCAGGAATTAGACTAAATATTGCATGTTTAGAATAATTTCTTTATCATTTTAGTTCAATTATAGACTAAATATAGTATGCTAGGATAGTATTCATACTAATCTTGTCATCTTATAGTTAGTTTATTGCATTTTAGTATCATACATAGCTTACAATACATCTCATACTAAAATCAATCAAAAGCATCTCTCGTTCTCATATTTGCCATCCCTAAACCATTTTGCTCAGTGATCTGAGAGCAAAAACGTTGGTTTGAGGGACATTGTGAGATAGAGAACCATGGGACCCTCCTTGGGAAGCTGAGTAACACTACGTTACTCCATAGCTTGCATCAAGAAGTCATGTGTGTGTGTGTGGACTAGTATTCTAACATATTTTCATATATTAAGTTTTATTTGCCCACTTTTCCCGCATACAGATCCCAATACGTTTCTATCTAAAATCTCCCACTCTTCATCTAACATTGTGGTCCTTTCTTTTCTTTTCCTTCTAATGGCCACCACAAATCCTTTTGATACAGGTAATCCTGAATCTGCATTTTCCATAATTGATAATTCTGGCCGTTAAACTTTTCGACCTTAAATTTGGAATCCTCCATTGCTCCCACTCAAATCTGAAAGTCCTTCCAATTTACAAAAAAACTCGCTTTGATACCAATTTTTAGGGTTTCAAGAAGATCCAAAGCAAATATGAACTAATAATTATATGCAAATTTAAATGCAAAAGATAAAGGAATAAAAAAGGACACAAATAACACAAAGATTTAACGTGGTTCACCTAGAATGGGTTACGTCCACCATACACAGCCGTCCAATCTTTCTTATTATCTAGCAAAAATAGTACATCAACCTTACAAGGCCTTAAGCATCCCAGCCGCTTATAACATGCATTTTTAGGGCAACAAACAAAGTCAACCTTTTTAGGGTTTTATTACAATGTCAGTTTTCATCAACAAAAACATCCAAAAAGTGACATTTCCTCTTCTCTTTTCTCTTTCTTATACTTTAAGTTATATTCCATATATACTTTCAGGATGTTTGAGAGGGGTTTTAGACCTCTAGGAGTTATAATGCAAAATCTAGTTTTTGGAAGATCTTCCAAATTTCAAACTTAGTCAAATTTCAGGGCATTTCAGGATTGGGATTGTAAAATTTATCACCAAGATCAGAATTTAGGCTTGTGTAAGCCCACACTAACACTTGATCACTGACTATGTGCAGGTTCTAATATTTTTTGTGCAAGGGAAGGAGTAAGTTTAGAGGCTTTAAGTTTCTTTTTTTACTTTCTTTCAACAAAAGTTGGTTAAAAAGAACTCACTCTCCTTTTTTGCACAAATTAAAATAAACCTCATCATTTCATTTGGATGCATAAAATGAACTTCATGCTTTCCTTTTTGGTGTTTTAAAAGAAAATTCATCTTTCTTTATTGCATGGTAAAAAGAACAACAAACTTCATATTTGCTTTCTTGCAAGTTAGGAAAAACACTTCATTTTTGGAAGCTATAAAAAGAACCAACAATCTTTACTTTGGCAAAAGTTTTAAAAAGAACCTCACCATCCTTTGGTGTTTAAAAGGATTCACTTCATTTTGCAAAGTAAAAGAACCTCATCTTCATTTTGTGCAAGGCAAAGAGGGAAAGTTTTCCCCTATCGACTTTAATTTTGTTGACCAAACATCATGATTTACTTTGTTGACCAGGCTTGTTTTACAAAAGTTTTGGAAATACACACTTTGCTATGAAAGGTTAAAAAGGAACACCATGTTTTTTGGAGCAACATCTCCAAATAGAAGTTAGCAAATCATTGTCTTGGAGGCTAAAAAGAACAAATTGATTGCCTTGTCTCGAAAGTGGAAGGTATATGCTCTCCCCATAACTAGGTGACCAAAAAGCCAAGCCACTCTTAAGCTTTTTGTACTTCAAGCATTTAAATCCTTTAGCAGGCCTGCCTTCCCGAGGGGTTGAAAAACTCTTAAAGCCATTCTTTGTCCGGTGTGAAGGGAACGACCTAAGTGGGAAACGGCTTTGATGCCAAGTGTTCCAACCCACTATAATCAAAAGTGGAAGGTGACGAAAGTCCCTTTCAACAGTTGTGCGCAGTGATTAGCCTTCCCCCAGTATCCTTGAGATACGTAAAGCCTTTGTTCTAAAGGTTGGGAAGCCTCCTGAGGGAGTTTATCACTGACGGCCGAACGAGAAGCCTGATTACAAACCTTAGAAATAGAAACCTTGAACCGAGTTAGTTGCCAAACATTGACAATATCATAGTGCAAGGGTGGGGAAGAATCCGCCCCCAAGATTACTCACCATATATCTCCCAAGATAACTACTCAATTGTGAAGCAATTCACTTTGAGTTAAATTCTGGCAAAAAGCAAAAAAACGGGCACCCTCTAGGGGGTGACAAGGTTGTTTGAGCTGACGGAGTATCGAGACTAGTGGGCTATGATATTGTCAATGACCTTTGAATAAAGAGTCTATCTGATGTGTCTTTTGTTGTAAATAAAACCAGTGATAACATCGAGGATTTGAACACATCCTCAAAAGAACATACACTCAATGTTTAGCATTAGGATGATCATTGTCTTCATGTGTGCTATGTATTCTTGTCACAAATGTTAAAATATCTTGCAAAGTATCCAACAATCAAACTCAAAAGTCAGTTCAAACAAGGAAAAATCATAAAGTGGAGAAGATTTCCATATCCAACAAAACATATTTTGAGATGGCCTTCCATATCCTCCACTATTCTAATTCAAAATAAAGAGAAAAGCACAAACTCAAATGATCCTACTCCAAGTCAAGATCAAGATCAAGGAATCTCTTCATCCTCCAAATCTATCTTAGGTCCTTTCATTCCACAATCGAATTCTCCATCCCTTCCATCCATCTTGGGTCCTTACTTCCCTCCATCCACAAATCCATCACCTCAAATGATCCATAAGAAAGATCAACAAAGGCACACATCTTTGAACTTCTTTCAACCCTCTATCTAAACATCTTTCCAAAACTATTCTTCTATCATTTCCTCTATCTATTTTGGGACCTTCTGTCCCAAAATTCAATTTTCCTCCATCTCTTCATCACTTCTCAAGTACCAACACTCATCCTGAATACATTTCCCTCTATCCTTGCACAAATCTTCAAACATTCTATCTATTATCCAACACCTCTTTTCTATCCTTCCATCCCTATAATTCAATCCTTTGCATACATCCTTCATCTGTGAAATAGGCATTTGTGTCATTTTGTCACATACTTGCCCATGCTCGAATCTAATGTTCAGTCCTTTTCCTAGATATCTATTCATGAAATGCTTCAGAATCCGAGGTTGTTCCTCTTTAACATTTTCTTTTGGTTGGGATACACACTCAATCTAGAAAAGAACCACTTATCGTATCTTGGTATCGACATCTTTTGATTACTATATCTCATACACTTAATCGATTGCTCTAAAAATCATTGTGATCTCTTAAATTGAAGACATGGCTAGTCAAAAATCTAAAATCTTGCTTCAGTGCCACTGTAATTATCAGACCCATGTAAGTTTCATCACTTACAAGCCAATGCAAGAAAAAAAAAGAGAAAAAAAAAAAGAAATATCAAAAGCATGAGCAAGAAAATGAATATCAAGAAAAGCAAAATGCAATGAAATGCAAATATCAAAATGATTGGCTATGGGAACATGCAAGTAACTCCATCGGGGCTATGGACGCCTGGCTGGCAATGGAGCAATATTTGTGAGATTACAGTGATAACCTCGTCGGGGCTATGGATGCTCGCTGGCAGTGAAGCTCTATCCAGGATGCTTTTGAAGTTAAGGTAACTCATGTAGCTAGCCATGTTGGATTCTGAAGATTACAATGATCATATGAGCCAGAATGAACCCACTTGCACACACATGGGTAATCAAAGAACTAAGTACCTTGATCCAGTTTGGGATTCTTCTTCCCTTTTGAGTCTGCTTCCTAGTTGCTAGAAATGTTCAGTTGAATTTTCCAGAGGTTCTAAGTGTGGGTTGGGTCTCTATCTTTGAAAAGTTCGAGAACACTTATTCAGATGATGCTAAATAATGTGACAATCTTACATATCACCTTTTTGCAAATGGAAACCTCTATGCTTGGGGGCAAATTTCATCTACTCTATTCTTCCTACCATATCTCCCAAATCCTCTAATCCATATCCCTTATCCTATCTATTCATTTCTTCTATCATCCAATTCTTTCTACAATCTTGCTTCACCTAATCCATATCCTCTAATCCATATCCCTTATCCTATCTATTCATTTCTTCTATCATCCAATTCTTTCTACAATCTTGCTTCACTCTAATCCATATCCCTTATCCTATCTATTCATTTCTTCTATCCTCCAATTCTTTCTACAATCTTGCTTCACTCTAATCCATATCTATCTATCGTATCTATTCATTTCTTCCATCATCCAGTGCTATCTATATCCTATCTCTATCCATATCCCCTTTTTCATCCTTGATCTTGATCAAAACTATGGACAACAAATCTATTTCCACCTCAATGGTTCAGTCATCCATTCATCCATTCCTTGTCTTGATATGCATTGGGGCAATCAAATACATCTTTCTTCTAATCCAAAAAACCAAAAAAATCAAAATATCCAAAAAAAAAAAAAAATCAAAAAAATCAAAATATCCCAAAACTCAAAAAAAAAATCAAAATATCCAAAAACTCCAAAAAATCAAAATATCCAAAAACTCAAAAAAATCAAAATATCCAAAAACTAAAAATCAAAAAATTCAAAACAAAAAAAATCAAAGCATGAACACATGCACCATCCATCAAATCAGATCAACAACAGGAAAACTCTCAAAGTCTGCAATGAAACTTATCACATGTCTTGTTAATCAATTCATTACTCGAAATCAACATCAACATCAAACATGTCTTATACAGGGATAGGTACACTCGAAACCAGACAAATTGGTCTTATACGGGGTACTCACTCTTTGAATCCAGACATTCCTATCAATCATCAAGTCTTGATAATCAATCCATCCATCAACATCATTTTTTATCAAAGCAGAGTGACAAACAAACCGTTAAAACTATTTCTCGAGCTAAATTTATGCTAAAACAAAAGTTGTCAGAATCCTAAACAAATCGCATGATAAAGGACGTCTCTCCTATCATAATCCGGGAAATTTCATCATCAGTATCAACAAAATCCTTTACCATCTTACGGATTTCTATCTCAAAACACTTGTTTAAAATTCTCAAATCGTCAAATCCAGTTTCCAGATCGGGAAGCTTTTATCCATAACATTTGACACACTTTGTCGTGAAGGGGCAGCTAAACCTTCACTCTGATAAAGTAGGATTTGAAATTTTCAAAAACAAGAATCAACTAAATCCAAACCAATCAAAGGAAACCATTGATCACTCATGCATGACTAATCTCCTTATTCTGAGAAGAAAGAACCTCTATCATAACATCATGTTGAAGAAACAACAACCTAGTTTTTCCAAATTCATCAAGAGAAATAAGTTTTTATACATCAATCATCAACCAAATCATAACAATGACATCAATCAGTATGACTGCTGGGTTTTTATTATAGTTAGCCTTATCTTTATCAATTGATGGAAATACATGTTTCACAAATCATATTGTACATATCATATCCACCCATCTGAGACGTCACCAGAAATTCACAAATGCTTATCAATCTTGGACATACTTAGTGTAGTCACTGTCCTTGGTTTATCTGAAACAATTATCCAAATAATATCCCACCATGGCTTGGTGATCAGTATACATATCCATATCAAAGTAGTATCAACGACAAGGGGCAAAATCCTGACCTCGCTGGGGGCATTTCGCCTTCAAGATTTTCAACATCAGACCAAAAACGTAGCAAGACAACAAGGATCAAAACAACCAACAAATGACAAATGACAATGCAAGAAGGCTAAACATCACGAGCTTGAACTGATTTCAACTGAACAAAGATCTATTTTGCAAGATGTTTTAATTGACAAGAATACATTTCCAATAGCATGCATGATTACTTATGGTTGTTAATTTTTGCTTATCATATCTCCTGAGCACCTCCAGGATGTCTTACGACTAGAGAAGCAAGGAAGGAATGTGATGTTTTATTTGTCTTCTATCTATGAGTGAAGTCTTTTACCATGCAAATTTGTCCTATGAAGAAATCCGGTGGCATATCACCGAGGAAATTTTGGATTTGTATGGGACAAAGGTTAACTCCTGTATGTTTACGCAATACGCACTCAGGTCGTCCTGGTTCAATTATACCTTGACGCTTGTGCTATCTTGCAAAATCAAAAATCATGTAAATTTTTCTCAGGTCATTATGGTTCAATTATACCATTATGCTTGTATAAATTTTCAACATATCCTAAACAAATCAATGCTCAATGATGATATCTACAAAGAAAGCAAACAAATGGCTATATCGGATGGCAAATACAGAATGAGGATGCTACCAAAAAAAATAAAAATAAAAAAAATAGTTATATATCACTTTACACATAGCTACATATCATTTTACAATTAGTTGCATATCATTTTACAATTATTTGCATATCATATCATACATCTCATTTTCAAAATATCATTCATCATTGCATCCCTCGCATGCATATCTATCACATCATCATGGAATCTTTCTTCACTTTCATATCTTCTATCATTCTTCCAACCTATCTTCTATCATTCTTCTAAACTATCTTCTATCATTCTTCTAAACTATCTTTATCATTCTTCTAAACTATCTCTATCATTCTTCCAAACTATCTTCTATCATTTTTCTAAACTATCTTCATCATTCTTCCAAACTATCTTCATCATTCTTCCAAACTATCTTCTATCATGTCTTATACAGGATATATCATTCCTGAAACCAGATGTTTTGATCAGCTCTTATACAGGCAGTATCATTCTTGAAACCAAACACTCGATCATCCATGTCTTATACAGGCAGTATCATTCCTGAAACCAGATGCTCGATCATCCATGTCTTATACAGGAGGTGTCATACCTGAAATCAATCTGAATCTCATTCCAATCAATCTAATCAATCTTATCAAACCCATGCATGCCATCACTATCTACTCTTCCATCTTTCAAAAAACATTCTTCTTCTTTCGAGAGATCATTCATGCTTTGTATGCACGAACGATCTCCCGAGGGGGCATTATCATATCAAATCTCAAAACAAATCCAATATCAGTTTCCACATCAAAACAAAGATATCAAAATCAAACTTACATCAGCAACATGAAACAATTTGCTCATCTACATCAAGTTCAAAAACCTATCATTTCATATCAACTTGTAACACAACTCAAGTTCTCAAAAACCATATCAAAACTTGTAAAACAACTCAAGTACCAAAATCACATAAACTTGTAAAACAACTCAAGTTTCCCACCCATATCAGCTTGTAACACAACTCAAGTTTCCAACCCATATCGGCTTGTAATACACATCAGGCTTCCCACATCGAACTTGAAATAGAACACGCAAATAAATCATATTTTGATCAAAACAACACATTGATATCTACATAACTTGAAATATCTCACATCAAAACAAGTTATATCGACACTCATATTGGACAACTACATAAAATCATGACAGCACGACACAAATATCGAATCTGGCATCACACATCAAATCAAATCTGGTATCACACATCAAATCAAATATGGGGCATGACTTGCAAATAAAAGAGCGACACAACAAAACTGCTTTTGATCATAAAATCACAAAAACACATCATTTTCTTTAAAATAACATGTGCACACACGTCACTTCAAAGAGGGGCAAAATGTAGACGTATAAAAATGACCACATTCCTAAATAAATATTTTATGTTCATTTTTCTATTTGATTAAATTCAATTTAATTAAATTATCCACGTTCTTCTATTTAATTAAATAAATTATTCAATTTATTTAAATTAAATTCACTATACCTATTTAATGAATAAATCATTTTATTCAATTAAATCCCCCCTATCCACTTTTAATTAAATTCAAATTTAATTAAATAAGTTATCCCAAATTGAATAAATCTAATTTATTTAATTTCTCCAAATTGTAACCAAATTGAATGAAAAATCATTTAATTCAATTAAATCCTATTATCCCTCCATCCACTTGCAAAATCCCAAACCCCTTCCTAATCCCTTCTAGAATCTTCTAATCACTTCTAATTAACCTAACCCTCCTCTAAATTTTGTCACATCCCTAAGCAAAGGGAAGTCACTTCTCAAAAGGCTTAAAGTCTTTAATAACCATTGAAGGTTTTCAACCTTCAACCACTAAAACCCTTAAAGTCTTTGAAAACCATTAAAGGCTTCCAACCTTCAACCACTTAATCCCTAAAGTCTCCAATAACCATTAATGGTTAATTCAAACCTTCCCACATGGTTAAAACATTTGTTTTGACTCAACCTCTATCCAACCCAAGGGTCTCATCAGGCCTTTAATGCTTTGACCATGATTATCTCTTAATCATTTGCACAAAGGTTTATCCTTGGATTAACTCTTAATCCAGTGGGTAATCCTAATTTAGACTTGACCCTTAGCCTTTAGATAACTATGAGGTCTTCTCAGGCCTTTAATGCCTCCAACCTCTTCTCTCAACCCAACCCTATGTCGACATTTGTCACCATGTCATTGGTGCAAATTGTGCACATGGATCCCCAACTTTCAAACTTGGCCCTTGATTAAACCTTTCAATCTTGACCATCCATTGCCCTATTTGTGCTATAAATATAGCTCTCATTCCTCCATTTTTAACAATCATCTTTCAAATTTGAAGCATTACACTTATGCTCAAATTCTTTCAAGCTTTCATTTCATATATGCTCATCATTTAGCCTCTTTTAGATCAGGAATTAGACTAAATATTGCATGTTTAGAATAATTTCTTTATCATTTTAGTTCAATTATAGGCTAAATATAGTATGCTAGGATAGTATTCATACTAATCTTGTCATCTTATAGTTAGTTTATTGCATTTTAGTATCATACATAGCTTACAATACATCTCATACTAAAATCAATCAAAAGCATCTCTCGTTCTCATATTTGCCATCCCTAAACCATTTTGCTCAGTGATCTGAGAGCAAAAACGTTGGTTTGAGGGACATTGTGAGATAGAGAACCATGGGACCCTCCTTGGGAAGCTGAGTAACACTACGTTACTCCATAGCTTGCATCAAGAAGTCTTGTGTGTGTGTGTGGACTAGTATTCTAACATATTTTCATATATTAAGTTTTATTTGCCCACTTTTCCCACATAAAGATCCCAATACGTTTCTATCTAAAATCTCCCACTCTTCATCTGACATTGTGGTCGCTTTCTTTTCTTTTCCTTCTAATGGCGACCACAAATCCTTTTGATACAGGTAATCTTGAATCTGCATTTTCCATAACTGATAATTCTGGCCGTTAAACTTTTCAACCTTAAATTTGGAATCCTCCATTGCTCCCACTCAAATCTGAAAGTCCTTCCAATTTACAAAAAACCTCGCTTTGATACCAATTTTTAGGGTTTCAAGAAGATCCAAAGCAAATATGAACTAATAATTATATGCAGATTTAAATACAAAAGATAAAGGAATAAAAAAGGACACATAACACAAAGATTTAACATGGTTCATCTAGAATGGGTTACGTCCACCATACACAGCTGTCCAATCTTTCTTATTATCTAGCAAAAATAGTACATCAACCTTACAAGGCCTTAAGCATCCCAGCCGCTTATAACATGTATTTTTAGGGCAACAAACAAAGTCAACCTTTTTAGGGTTTTATTACAATGTCAGTTTTCATCAACAAAAACATCCAAAAAAATATTTTCTCAGGGGTTGCTACCCTCGAACCCGGTTGCCGCTGCCGAACCCCTGCCATGGGCTATCACCCGCGTTCTCAGGGTCCAGCCCGACCCCGGACCCCAGCGAGGATACATGCCGAGTGTAGAGTACTTTACTGATCAGTCGCCACATATCAACAAGTAAGGTTAATGTTGAGTTGAATGAATAAAGCCATTATCCAATAAATAATGTCTTTATCCAATGGATAAACTTTTGTGCACGAGTTAGTGAGGATAACCATGGTCAAAGCAATAAATGTTTGAAGAGACCCATGAGTCAAATGAGGGTTGAGTTAGAGGTAAAGTCTCTAACCATGTGGGTGAGTTGACTTAACCATAAATGGTTATGTAAGAGCCATTAAAGGTCATGTAAGAGCCATTAGTGGTTTGGAAGACTTTAGGGGTTAGCTTGTTGAACACATAAAGCATTAAATGCTTTTCAAAGACTTTGAAGGATTTGAGAAGTGACTTCAAGTTGCATAGGAATGTGATAATATTTAGGAGATGGATTAGGCTAATTAGGAATGATTAGAAAGTGGTTAGAAGGGTCTAAAAGGGGATTTAGGATTGCAAGTGGGTTTGGTGGGTGAGGGAAAATAAGATTTTAATTAAAATAAAATTAATTTATTTCAATTGTGGTGCAACTTGCATTTGTAGGAGAATGCAAGTGGGGGGGATTTGTTTAGTGTTTTAAATAAATATTATATTATTTATTTAAAAGAGGAAAGGGGTTAAATTAAATAAATAGGATTTATTATTTAATTGATTTAGAGGTGTGGTTTAATGAATTAATTGAAAATAAATTGAATAATTTATTTAATTAATAGGAGAATGGTTGAGGATGAATTAATTAAATATTAATTTAATTAATTGATTATTGAAGGTCTATTAATCAAATAAATAGTAAATATTCATTTAATTAAATGGATAGATTTATGTGACTACATTTGCCCCTCTTTGAGACAGTGCAGTTTATCATGTCTTTTCAAAGAAAGAAAAATAGGCATGAAGAAATATGCCCCATAAATGTTTTTAGTGGGTGGTATGCCCCTTCGAGAGATGGGCCGAAAAATTTCAAAAAATTGGGCGATCTCTCAAAAAAGAATGAGAATTGGCGTGGAGGTAGAAGAGAAGAAAATAGCAATAACGGTGAAAGAATGGAAGAAATTGGGATTAAAATGGAGAAATGAGAGGCACTGGAAGTTCACGGGGACCACGATGGTGAACAGGGTAAAAGTAGGTTTAGGGCTAAGGGTATATATGAGGGGGAAGGGGTTAAAAAGGGTCATTTGCATCCATCTCCACAGCAATTCGGAGCTCTGATAGTGACTTCGGTTAAAGAGTGAGTAGCACTCAACATGCTAGTACCTATAGTAGATCATCGGCTAGAGCAGATCTGTCGATTCCAGCAACCAGATGAATATGAACCAACGGTAAGAAAATTTAAATTTTTGGTTTTCATGCAATTTTTATATGTTTTTTCAAGCGTCCAAGTCCAACCAAGACAATAGTGCTAAAACTATGTTTTAGCATGGTTGTCACCTAGAATAGCTCTTTTGTGCTGCTATAGAGCTATTGTCTAGTGGTTTTAGCACTATCGGCTTGTGTAGCACAGTCGTGTTGTAGTATTAGTGCTAATATATTTTTAGCACAATTGAGTTAATGTTGTAGTGCTATCATCATGTTATGGCAGTTTTGTATAGGTCATTTAACACTTTTGTTCTTTTAGTGCTAGTGTGTAGTGGTTTTAGCACGATTGTTAGCAAAATAGCACTATTGTCTAAAAAAGAGATGCCCCAGTGTTAGAAAAAATGACCTCCTGATGCCTATGCTAGGTGGATGGATGGATACGTTGTTTTGAATCATAGCATCCCCATTGAGACTAGGTCATTATGATAAATGTCTATTGTAGTCTATGTTATCCATGATCACTTACCTATTGAGACCCGAAGATACTTGATCAAAGTATTTGTTGATAGTCTAGGTTTAAACTTAAGAAAGTTTGAAACAAAACAATTGATGATGAGGTTGATGTGCGTGTGTAGGAGGATCTTCCCATGTTATAGATGCAGGAGCAACATCTGGCCATGCAACAACTGCGAGATCAGTTGACTGGTTTGGAGATTGATTGTGTCACAGCGACTGGGTTATATGACATGATGCACATGCCTGTGATTTAGACGAATCATGGACTAGTTATGACATTAGCTGAGCGGTGGCACAATGAGACCTGCACATTCCATTTGTCGATGGGAGAGATGACCATTACACTGGAGGATATGTGATGGATTTTGCATATCCCCATCCAAGGGGAGCTGGTGACGTATGACCGAGGTGTAGGGACAACAATTGTATAGAGGATGTTCGTGGAGGACGTCTACATTCATGATGGCTCGATCATGCAAGAGGAGATAGCGACTTTATATGAGCCATTACCGGCGATATTATCAGTCATTGTCAGGGGTTTGTTGTGCCCTAATCGAAAATCGCATGGACTGGTTGTGGGTTGGGGCCAGGTTATTGAGTGCATAGTGATGGATGGGACCCGCTATGCATGAGAGCACTTACCAGTTACACGGCCAGTGTGTCTGAGATTTAGGGCGGCAAATCAGCCCTACATGTACATGTATGGAAGTATGATGAGTTAACCGCACTTGGCAAAGTTGGAGTGGTGGCGGCGGGCATTGGATGATTTGGATGCAGTGATATGGAAGCCATTTATTGAGTGTGAGCCTTGGGAGGATGGTGCAGAGGCATTACCATATGTATTTATGACACGGTTTTTGATTGGTAGGACATCCTACAATGTAGAGAGACAGGTAGCAGGTAGAGTGGTGAGGCAGTTTGGTCAGAGGCAGGGATTGCTAAGGGGATCAAGGGAGTATGCACGGGCGGTACGGGAGAGATTCCAGTGGGGGCTAGTGTTACCGTATGATCAAGCCTTAGCCAAGTTCTAGACCTTACAAGTGAGACCATGACATATGAGGTCGAGGATTGTGGATTTAGGAGTGGTAGAGGAGTACATACAGTATCATACCGTGCATCCTATTCCATGTATTTTAGATCTAGTTGAGCCGGTACCATCATTTGAGGATGATAGGAGATAGCGACAGAGGAGAGGAGGCAAAGGAGTAGGAGGATGAGGTAGAGGTGATGGAGGAGGAGGATA
This sequence comes from Cryptomeria japonica, assembly GCF_030272615.1. NCBI lineage: Eukaryota > Viridiplantae > Streptophyta > Pinopsida > Cupressales > Cupressaceae > Cryptomeria > Cryptomeria japonica. Next base: position 64,859,539 of record NC_081415.1, on the reverse strand, counting down.
TGGAGGTGGTGGAGGATGTTTTGGAGGAGGAGGAGGAGTTGGAGGGGGTGGGGCTGGATTTGGAGGTGGAGGTGGTGGAGGAGGACGGTTGCAGAGGAGAGGGAGAGGCGGGAAGCCGTTGTGACTATCATAGGGTCCTTTGATTCAGGGAGGATTTAGAGTAGGTGGCAGGGATATTGGGGAGGGAGAGGCACCTATGGATATGGGAGAGGGAGCTACAGGTGGAGGAGAGGGAGCTACAGGTGGAGGAAAGGATCCTATGGGGATGGGAGGAGGAGATCTATGGGAGCATATGATTGTATATTTGCAGACTTGACTTATAGCAGCCGAGGCACGGGTGGAGGATAGTGAGGCAAAGATTGTAGCTAGATATGTTTAGTTGTTTGCACAGGAGTCAGAGTTGATAGTAGTGAGGCGAGAGCGGGATGATGCTATGGATAGGGTGATCCAGCTGCAGGAGAGAGTTCAGGTCTTGGAGGGAGCATAGGGACATGGTCCATCGGATGCATTTTTGAGTGCACTCCAATGGGCAGGGGGAGAGATTGACTACTGTCGGGGTTTATATGAGCATGTGGTAACTACACCTTGATTCAATTAAAAGGAAAATAGATGCATCTTAATGAATCCAGATGATACTTTAAGATAAGAATAAAATGAATGAGTATAAGAATACACTGGATTGATAGATGAATGTACTTTGACTAATAGATCAATAAATGCAACTAAATGAATCTAAATGAATGTACTTTAAACAAACTTAAATGATGATGAATGATATTTAATGATTTAAGATACAACTAATTGTACCTAGATGACTAAATGAATGTACATTAATGTCTAACAATGGAAGTAAATGAAATGATTCTAAATTCCCTTATTGCAATGATGAAATGATGCAATGATGATATTGTAAGTAAATGATAATGAATGCAACTAAATGATATTAGATGCACTTAAATGAATATCTAAAATGGATGTAATGAACCTACATGCAAGTAAATGATAATGAACTAGATGCATTTAAATGCAACTAAATGTAATGGAATGATAATGCCACGCGTTCATGATATATAACTCCTAGAGGTTTGAAACCCCTCTCAAACATCCTGACAATGCAACCAAATTTGACTAAGTCTGAATTTTGGAGGATCTTCCAAAAACTAGATTTTGCATTATAACTCCTAGAGGTCTGAAACCCCTCTCAAACACCCTGACAATATATATGGAATATAACTTAAAGTATAAGAAAGAGAAAAGAGAAGAGGAAATGTCACTTATACTTAAATGTTTCCATATATATTCTGCCTCCCACAAGCCTAAATTTTGACTCTGTCATAAATTTTTGCCTCTACCAACTCTATGCGCTAAACTATTGCACAGATGCACTAAGAGATGATGTCTATGCGCTAGGATGTTCTCAAGATGCACCTAAATGATTTCAAGATGCGCTGCTCTATTTTTATCTCGCGTCGAGACCTACAGGAAAATATTAGTGGGATGATGCGCTATAGTAAAGACCTGACGCGCTACAAGATGGACCCAACATGCTGAATAGTAAGCGGGATGCACTAGGATGTTAACCAGATGTGCTAGGGAATGCTTCACACGTGCTAATTCTTACTTCCCGCGTACCTACAAAAGGGGTTAAATTCAAAAACCGATTTGATATATGGGGTCGTGCCCCATGGTGGGCGCCAGAAATGTATGTCAAAAATGTGGTGTCAACCTATAGGAGGAGAAAACAATTCAAACACACACACATGAAACATTGCATTAGAGGTTAGAAATCCAAACAAAGCAAGTTAAAAAGAATCTAAACTCTTAAAATCGTTCCATGTTCCTCTATCTCCAAGGATCCTCAAGATTCAAGGTGGCTCTTAGCTTGGAAGAGCACTTGATTCTTTAAGATGACAACCTAAAGAATGAGATTTATGATTCTAAGATCTAAATGGAATGCAACCATGATCTTAGTGATGATTTAGCTATGAAACTAGATGATGATAAGATGCAAGATATTGATATGAAGCTTGAACTAGTATGAAAATGATACTAAGATGAAGCTAACATGATATGAGATTAATATGATATATCTAAGATTATAATGCTATCAAAATGATCTAACATGCTATTCTATCAAAGAGAGATAATATGCTTAATGTTATGAGACTATAAGTTTGATGCACAAAGACTTGATTTTTTTTGAAGGAATGGGCTCTATTTATAGGGAAAATAGGGCAATGGATGGTCAAGATTGGATAATCTTAACAAGGGTCAGGATTGCAAGTTATCAATCCATGTTTACAATTCTCACCAATGAAATGATGACAATCGTCAACATAAGACTGGTTGAGAGGGGATGTAAGAAGCATTAAATTCTTGAGAAGACCTCATGGCTACCTTAGGGGGTAAGGGTTAAGGTTAGGTTAGGGTTATCCATTGGATAAAGCTTTTACCCAAAGGATAAACTCTTGTGCAAGGGTTAAAGGGATAATCATGGTCAAAGCAATGAATGCTTGATGAGACCCTTGGGTTAGATGGAGGTTGAGTTAAGAGAAAAAGTCTCTAATCATGCCAAAGGGTTGAGTTAACCATTAATGGTTTGGAAGACTTTGGGGGCAAATTTGTAAGAGACATAAAGCCTTTAATGGTTTTCAAAGACTTTAAGGGTTTGAGAAGTGACTTCCCTTTGCTTAGGGATGTGACAATATTTAGGAGATGGCTTAGGCTAATTTAGAAGTGATTAGAAGAATCTAGAAGGGGGTTTAGAGAGGCAAGTGGGAGATGTAGGATTTTGCAAGTGGGTGGGGAAAATAGAATTAATTAAAATAAATTGCTTTATTTCAATTTGGTTGCAACTTGCATTTGTAGGATTTTGCAAGTGGGGGGATTTTTAAATAAATTTAGATTTATTTAAATGCAAATGAGATTTTAATTAAATGTAGATTTAATTAAAATGGGAAAGGGGATAAATTGATATTTTTAATTAAATGTAAATTTAATTAAAATGGATAGAGGGGGGATATTTAATTAAATGTGAATTTAATTAAATGGCTTAGATAGAATAAGGGTATATTAATTAAATCTTAATTTAATTAATAGGAATAATTAAGAATAATTAAATGAATAAAATTCACTTAATTGATTGTGCAACTTTTAGGTGTCTATAGTGTGTATCTGTGTTGATTGTTGGGTTGATTTGATAAGTGATCATTGTTTGAGTAGCTCAAAATGTCTGTTTGATGTTTTTTGCGATGCGTACATACAAAGGATTTTATGTCTTACCATGTTTTTGATTGATTTTTGATGCTTTATCATGTTTTTGGATTTTGTGTGAGTGTTTTTTAATGTTTTTGGTATTTTGTGAGTGTTTTTGAATGTTTTTGGTATATTTTTTTCAGACAGTTTGGAATGAAGAACTCAATGAATCACAAGTAATGTAGAATCCACTTCCACCAATAGGTTAAGAGCATTGCCCCCATTTGTAGACGTCACTATGAAAAGAAGGATGTAGGACACAGGAAGTACTAACCCTGATTGCAGATCAATAACAAGCCATGGTTTGACTGATGGACAAATGGATGCAATGAATGTGATCGCAACAAGTTTGAAAGACAATGGAGCCATAACCTTTACGAGTGGTGCTTGTTTGCCAGGTTTTCACCATCGCACTTGCCAAAGGTGCCACTAGAGTGGTTTCTCACCATTTGGATGTATGAATTTTCTCTTTACTATTTTGATTTTGTTTTGTATTTTCTTCAGGACATTTTTTTGGATGTTTTTGGTATTTTTTTCTAATATGTATGGGATCCTGATGCTCTATACAACTTATGTATGAAACCATTTGAGGTTCATGCTGTTGATCGGATCTGCTAGTGGTTCTCCTTCTGAAGTAGCCAACTGATATGCCCCAGACCCAAATAAGGCAGTGAGAACATATGGACCCAGCCAGTTTGATTCAAGCTTTCCCAGATGTTCTTTGTTTGGTTGGTTACGAGAATTCTCTCTAAGAACAAGATCACCTACCTCAAATGTACGAGGTCTAACTCGATGATTATAGCTTCTGATCATGCCCTGTTGATAGGCCTTGAGGTGGTTGTATGCATCTTGTCTCCTCTCATCAAGTAGTTCCAAGTCTTGAAGATAGGAGACTTAGTATGCTTCATCATCTATCAGATTATGCAAGGAAACCTGTAGAGATGGTATCTCAACCTCAATAGGAAAGATGGCTTCTATGCCATAGACCAGTGAGTAGGGAGTTGCGCCTGTAGGGGTTTGAATGATAGTTCGATACACCCATAGTGCTGGATTTAATTGAATGTGCCAATCATGTCTAGCATGATTGATTGTCTTCTTGAGGATTCTCAATATGTTCTTGTTTGATGCTTTAGCCTGACCATTTCCTTGTGGGTAATAGGGAGTGGAAAAGCAGTGTTGGATGTGAAACTTCTCACAAAGCTCACAGACATCCTAATTTTTTAAAGGAAGCCCGTTATCTGTGATGATGGACATGGGTACACCATACCAGAAGATGATGTAATTAAGGGTGAATGAGGCGATCTTCTTGCTGGTGACTTGGGTAAGTGGAACAACTTTGATCCAATTTGTGAAGTATTCAGTGGCGGTAATGGTGAATTTATGGCCATTGGATGAAGATGGATGAATTTTACCCACAAGGTCAAGTCCCCATTGACAAAAGGGCCATGGGGTTGTGATTGGTTGCAATTCTTGTGCTGGTGCATGTATCAAGTCTCCATGAACTTGGCACTTCTTTCATTTTCTGACAAAATAGTAGGAGTCTTTTTCTATGAATGGCCAATAGTATCCAGTGCACATGATCTTCTTTTCTAGTGAAGGACCACTTGAGTGAGTCCCACAAATTCTTTCATGTACCTCTTCCAAGGCCTTTGTTGTCTCATCCTATTCCAAACATCGAAGGAGAGTACCATCAAGACTATGTCGGTATAGGGTTTTAGCAATGATGGTGTATCGAGCGGTTTGGCAAATGAAGGTTTTGCATTGGTTATTCAATTTGGTAGGAGGAAGTGTGTGATCACGTAGGTAGGTGTAGAACTCACTGATTCCAAACCGAAAAGGTGACAAATCATCTCGGATTTGAGGATATCATAAGCAGGAATCTAAAGTTGTTCTACCAAGAACTCATAGTGTGTTGAATTCTATGGAAGATCTAGGAGAGATGCAATGGTAGCCATAGTGTCAGCAACTCAATTTTGATCTCTGGGTATCTGCTCAAAGGTGATAGTTGGAAATGATGCTTTTAAAATGTCCACCATTTTCTTGTATGACATGAGTTTATCATCCTTGGTCTGATATTCGTCTATGACTTGTCGGATGACTAGTTGGGAGTGCCCATATATCTATAGCTCTTTCAATTTCCATTGTATGGCTAGTCTAAGTCCTGTGATTAAGGCCTAATATTCTGCTATGTTGTTTATACATGGAAAATTTATCCTGTAAGACTTCGGGATGCTGTCACCTTGAGGTGTGATAAACAGAATGCCTGCCCGTGAGCCATGCCTAGTATATGAATCATCAAGGTAGAGCTTCCACGGTTGTGTTGTTGTGATCATGAAGATCTCTTCATCTGGGAAGTTAGAACAAGAGGATGATTGCCTATGAGGGGTGCATCGACCAACTGATCGGCAATAACTTGCCCCTTGATAGCCTTACGGTCCACATACTTAATATCAAATTCAATCAGAATTATCACCCATTTGGCCAAGTGGCCTGTGAATGTTGCATTGCTGAGTAGGTACTTTAGTGGATCGATCTTTGCAATGAGTTAAACTTTATGTGTTAATAAGTAGTGCCTTAGTTTAGTGGCTGCCAAGATTACTACTAGGCAAGCCCACTCAATAGGTGTGTAATTGAGTTCATAGCCGACCAGTGTGCGAGAGATGTAGTAAACTGCACACTCTTTCCCTTCTACATTGTGTTGTGCCAACAATACTCCTAATGCCGTATTGGTAGCTGAAATATAGAGCAATAGAGGTCTACCTGGATCTAGTGGGATCAACAATGGTTTATTCATGAGATAGTCCTTAAGCATCTGGTATGCTTGCTGGCATCTGGCATCCCATTGAAAGGGGATGTTTTTGTGTAATAGATGTGTAAAGGGATGACACTTATCTACTAGTTGTGTAATGAATCTTGGAATGGATTGTAGCTGCCCTTGTAGTGTCCTTAACTGATTGATGTTCTTGGGAGGTGGCATGTCCATGATTTCTTTGACCTTTGCTGGATCGACCTCAATGCCTTTGCTTGAGATAATGTATATGAGAAGCTTCCTTGAGGTTACTCCAAAGACACATTTCTTTGGATTGAGTCGAACATGATATTGTTCTAATCTGTCAAATATTTTATCTAATATTGAAAGATGACCTTCTCTTGTTAATGATTTTTCCAGTAAGTCGTCAACATAATCCTCCATTATGGTATACATCATATCATGAAAGATGGTGGTCATTACTCTTTGATAGGTTGTCCTTGCATTCTTTAGACCAAAAGGCATCACATTCCAATAGTATGTTCCCCATGGGCATGTGAAAGTAGTTTTATGCTGATCTTCTAGTGTGATCTTTATCTGGTTGTACTCTGAAAAGCAATCCATGAGAGAAAGCATGGCATGTCCTACTGTTAGGTCCATGATCATGTCAATGTTTGGTAGGGGGAAGTCATCTTTAGGATATGCCTTGTTTAGATATCTGAATCTGTACAGATACAGATGCCCCCATTTGGTTTTTCGATAGGTACAATGTTGGAGATCCAATCTACATAATCTATTGGTTAGATGAAACCAACATCTAGGAGTTTCTTAAGTTTTGCTTTGACTAGTACCGCAATGTGGGGGGGGCATCTTGAAAAGCTTCTATTTGACACATTTAGCTCCTTCTTCCATGGTGAGGTGATCCATGACCAAATCAGGATCTAGACCAGGCATGTCTATATATGACCATGTGAAGTTGATCTAACGCTTCTAGTAGAATTCTACAAACTTAGGTTGCTGTTCTAGAGTTAAAAGAGATGTCAAATGGATTTGGTGAGGAGTCTCAGGGGTCCCACATTGAATTCTTTTGTTTCCTCAATGAGGATCATTTATTGTTCCTTATTTGTACTGGAGGAGGATGCCAAACCTTTCATCCTTAGGCACCTTAGAGAGGTTTTCACCATCGGATACGCTCTTTCTTTTTACTTTTTTGGGATCAAGCAATGCCACCGTGTGGTTTTCGCTGGAAGATCCATGTTTTATTGTGATATTTTCACAGCTGAAAGGTTTGGCATCTGTCCCAAAGTATGTTGCGCTATTAAGTTCGATGGTGAATCAAGCTTTGTGATCCCTGCTTGGTATGTTATCGCGTAGTTCCAAAAAGTCAATAATCACCTCATCATTTTGGAATTGGTCAAGGCATGGGGGATTAGGTTGGTTCCATTCGATGAGTTCAGGATGGATAATGGACATTAACTCATCGATCAGGTTAAGTTCATGGGATGTGTCAGTGAGGGTTAAGACATTGTGGTGAAGGTTGCTGATGGTACTCTCCCTTTCAGAATCAGGTGTAGGATGTGACATAGGGTCTGTGGAAGGTGTTTCAAGTTTAGGAACCCAAGAGGTTTTAATTTGTGCTTCTCCATAAACAGGCATTTCTTTGCGAGGTGGAGGTGGTGTTGTGTCTTCCTCAGCTGAAGTATTAAGATCTATGGAATCAAATTCCCATCACTTTCTAGTATCTCATTACTATACCAAACCCAAATATCTTTTGAGTTGAACATTGTAGTTGTAATCAGCCGATGTACTGTTGGTGATGTAATTGTTGGTACTGCGGGTTCCACTGATGTTGTTGGTGGGTCTACCAGTTCTGTCAATACTGCTAATGGTGTTGTTGATGCAGTTGTCATTGTTGATGGGGTTGTTTGTTTGATTGGTGGGATGATTGGTGCTGCAAGTAGGATTATCAGTGTTGCTAGTGGGATAATGGGTCTTGCAGGTATTTTTAGTGGTGTGAGTAGTGATGTGGATGGTATTGATGGGATTCGCAGCCTTGTTGGAGTAGTTGGTATGGTTCTTAGTGTTGTTGATATAATCAAGGGTGGCCTTTTTAGAGTATTAGGCTGATATAGAGGTTTGTTGGGTTTCCCTTTGAATCTGAGCTTAAGAAGAGCCTCCTTTTGAAAACCTAATCCAGTGTTATCTTTAGGTTTTAATTTTGGCTACAATGGCTCATGTCATCCTTGCTTGCAAGGTCCCAAAGCACTCTAAACATCATAGCCCATTCTTTGCATAGTGGTAATTCCTTTGCCATATTGATCTGTAGGAAGCTTAGCCTATGGGATTGCCATGGTGATAGGGTCTTTATGGATCCATTCTACTAGGTCCTCATCTCTGGTCTCCTCTTCCTGACTTTTTCCAAGGATAAAAGGTGCCAAAGTGCATGCTGGCTTGACCAATGGTGGTTCAATTAACCTTTGAGGTTTTCCATAAGTTCTAGGGGAAGTTGGTAATTTCCCAACACAAAATAGTTGGCCTAGATTATATTCCCCAGGTCCTTCCTCTGCCATTTTCATTTTTAGCATCTCTTGCTTTTGTATAGGGGTATTTGAGCTGGAAAGAGAGGTTGGACTAACATATGATGTGGATGGGATAGCTTCTCTGTTATTAGGAACAATAATCTCTATTTGATGATTTATATTGTTACAATATGCAAATGGATTTGCATCACCCAGTATTGTGATTTATACACCGTTATGAGGAAACTTGATACATTGATGATAGGGGGATGGAACGACTTGCATGGTGTGTATCCAAGGTCTTCCTAACAACAAATTATATGGCAGAGGAAGGTCCAGAACTTGACATATGATATGCTTCACCACTGGGACCACTCAGATTGGTAACACAACTGCTCCTTTTGAAGAACGCTCTGCATCATCATAGGCTTTTATGATTATCTTTTTGTGAGGTTCCACTAATTCTATTGCATATCCCAATGCGGTGACCAACTGTAATGTACATATATTCAGATCGATGCCATTGTCAATCAAGACTCGCTTGATCTTGTATTGGTTGATAATCCTTCAATATGGAGTGAGGCATTATGAGGTTGTTGGAAGGATGTATTGTCACTTTCAGAGAAATTAAGACATGGTGATGACCTCAGATTACCAACCATAGCTTGAAATTGATCTGTATAAAGATTGGCCAGGACTCACGCCTCTTGGAGAGCTTTGTCCAAGATTGTTTTATGAGACGGGGATAGGCACAAAAGCTCTGAGATGGATTTAAGTGCAAGCGTCTTATCTAATTGTTCCACAAGGTTATACTTCTTTGGGATGGATGTTGTGCCTTGTGGAGCTTCTTTAATAGTGATCTTTCTATGATGCATAACAACATTGTAGTTAGGGTTTAGATCTTTGATGGTGAGGGTTGCAATTTGTTCATCAACGTCATATAGGTGATTTACAATATAATTATAGGTGGCTCACGTATAATCAGTTATATCAGTGTTTCACCCTGAAGTGGAAGGACCCCTTTGATCTTGTGATGGAAGTGGATTCTTAAACATGAGATGATCATTATTGGAGGTTTTTGGGTCATGTCCTTCGATTTCAATCTCTCCTCGGTCAATAAGATCTTGAACAAGATCTTTCAGTCTATTGGAGTTACTTTTTTTATGCCCTTTCCCTTGGTGGAATTTGCAATGTTCATTATCTCTCCACCATGGAGGTTTGACCTAAGGTTCGTAGTTAGATGTCTTTGGTAAGTCACCAGATTTGAAGAGACCAATTGATGCAATACTATGTTGATGGGTTCCCCTAAGGGTGTGTATGTATGTTTTGGTTTATAATTTTGTTGTCGTTGTCTTGGTTCCTCTTGCAGTGCATTATGACCTTGATTTTGTGGAGGAGCAACTGTGTTGTTTTTAGGAGGGAGATTTTGCCCCACAAATTGGACCATAAGTTGTGCACTTTTTATGGTCCTTGCATCTATGACCCCGTTATTGACGATGTTCTTGTTCTTATTCCAAAAGTTAGGTTTATCACTATTAAAACACGGGTGAGGGCCATCTTTTGGTTCATTGTATATCTTGATAAGTCCCTTTTTGATAAGGTCTCATTCACATTTTAATCCCTGGGTGATCATGTCATCAAAGGACTCTATGCCTTTCATGTCTAGGTGGAATTCCATTTCATCATTCAAGTTGGAAATAAATATTTTCACTAGCTCTCGTTCAAGTAGATGAAGAGAACGTATACTAGATAGTTGTCTCCACCATTGCAGGAAAGATGAAAATAGCTCCCCTCCCTTTTTCTTGGTAATGCACAAATCTGCTATGGTAAGATCATGTTCTATGTTGTGTGAATAATGTGCAATGAACTTTTGGACTAGTTCTTTGAATGTGGTAATACCACCTAGCAATCAGGAAAACCATTGTGTGGTTTTCCCTCCCAAACTCTAAGGAAAGAGGCGCATTAGATATGTGTCTTCATATGCCAGTTCTAGGCAAGCTGAGTGAAATTCCCTAACATGATCTCTAGGGTCTCCTTTTCCCCACTAATTTTCAAACTTAGGAGTTTCAAACCCTTGTGGAAAAGGTGGGATAGGGACAAAAATCATTAAGTGAAAACTAGGTAGTTTTCACACCACTATGGAGTTGTTGGGCTATATTCTTGACTTGTTTCCTCAACATGTCTATGTCGTTAGGAGGAGGAGGTGGGGGATTTCCTTTATTAAGGTCATATCTAAAGTTATCTCGACCTCTTCCACCTTCATTATGGCTATAGTTTTCTGATGCTTTTTGTATTTGCAGGGTATCAAAATCAGAGGGTAGTTTATCTCCCTCTTGAGCCATTTTTAGAAAACGAGCATCCGCATTGGTTTTGAGGATTTCATCGAAAAGTCAATTGAATCTGGGGTTGTGTTGTGCTCTTTCTATTGCTTCAGGAGTTGGGTTACTAGGATCTTCAACATTTGTACCTTCTCCAATGGCGTCATGGTAATCATTGAGGTTTTATTCCAACTCTTCAATCTCTAGTTGTCTAGTTCTCGATCTGGTGTGAGCCATTTTGTTTGAAAGTTGTTTTTTTTGAGGTTTTGTGTAAGTGATTATGAGTTGGTGATGGAATGAGAGATAAATGTTTTCGTGAAATGTTTAGAAGATGGATCTCTAACACTGAAGGTTTGATGTTACCAAAGTCCTTTTATGAATTGCTTGTTTTATTTGTTAACAATGTTGATATGATAAGGTATAGCAAGGTCTGAGATGTGTTACAAACCAAGCCACCTAGTAGTGAGAGGATGCACTCATAGACTAGTTTTAACTTGCGTAGAAATGCCTCTTAGGATGAGTTTATCCTAGATGTAGAGACACTTTAAAAAGTGATGTGTTGTTTTGATTCAAGCAATATCCAAAAAGAACTTAGGACAAGACCTTTTTTATGTTTTGAGAGTTGAAATGGATTGATGATGTATGAATGTGAGAGTGGATAGGAATGGGAACTTCAATAAAACATTTGTGTTACATATGGGACAAATTATTCCTCTTCTCTCTCGGGGGTTGGTGGGTCTTCCCAAGCTATGTTATATGTAATGCAGATGTCTAGAAAGAAAGCAGGGTTGATTTTTCCTCCTTTGTTTTTATGATAACTCAAATCTCTATACTGAGTAAAATCTCTATTGTTCAAGGGTTCTTTATCAAACTCGTTGGATTTTCCTTGAGGATATAGACGCATATGACACAAGAAGGCTTTGTGTGAGACAAAAAATTATCTATTGAGATAGAAAAATTTCCTTCTTTTGATGAAAGCCTTTGAACTTAATGGTCTTTTGTTCAAATTGACATGTTGATGAAGATTCCTCTTTCTCAAGATTTGAAGGATGGTCATATAACTTGATATCTTGTTTGCACTTTGTTTGATGTTTGTTGGTCAAATGTTGGATGAAAATTTGTGTTGGATGAATACTTGTTTTTGAATTGGTTTTTGACTCTCTTTGACAAGAAAACAGAGCAAGCACACAAACACAATAATGTTGCCTCAAAAGGCACAAATAGGTGTGGATCTAAATCAACCTAATCTTTGAAACTTTTGACCCCTTTTAAAATGTTTTTGTATGTTTTTCCAAAAGCCCGAAGTGGGCTCAATTTATCACTAGTCAAACACAAAATGAAGACACTTCAAACACACTTTATCCCTAAGGTCAAATGGCCAGTTGCGATAATTTCAGCCCACATCTTGATATTTCTTCAACTTTGGTACTACATACCTAATGAATCCCACCATAGTAGGTAAGGATGTGATATACTAAGTCTTGTGCGAGCATAACAAATAGATGATCCCTATGATGGGGGAGTCACCACTTTTATCAAGCTACAAGTAGCCTTTCAAAAAGGCCTATTTCTACTTAAGGAAATATGTATGGTGAGTATCTTGCGAGTAAAACCATCTATGCTCTTGCACTGAACTTATCACAAATATCCTCAATCAATAGAATGGGAGGGTTTCTATATAAATAGGTGTCTAGTAATGTTCGATGTTTTTGGACATAAGTTCATTCTGCAGTGACTCACTTAAGAGCCTTGTAACTTGTGGTGGGGCCCATATGTCCTTTCGGTAAGTTACACGGTAGGAACGGCTATACCCAAGGGTACAACTTTTGCTCACACCTAATTTCTATAGCAGCTTGAAGGATTTACTGTGCAAGGTCGTTATCAAGAGTGATGTGTCTCTTGGCAGACCTCTCTTAAAAAGATAAAATTTTGTGTTACTAACACTTTTCTCTTGCACCTAGGACCACAAAAGCCAAGGGAGAGGATAGTGTGTGTTAGAAGTAGGACCACTCGACAAAATTTGCACAAGTGTTCCAATCACCAAAAACACTTGTTCTTTTTAACCAAGTTTATAGCAATGTGATCTAATTATTTGGAGATGTTGCTCCAACAAAAATGGTGTTTTTTTTAACTTCAATGGAAAAATGTTTTGTAATCTAGGAACTTGAAATCCTGGTCAACTGAATTTGAAACACTTTTTTTTTGAAGTAAATCGATTTGAACTTGAAGGGACAAATGGTTTTTTCTTTTTAAACTTGCCCCAAAACAAAGTGTTGATTGTGGTTTTTAATTTGATGCAAGAAACAAAAATTGTCTTTTTGATTTTAAGCACCAAATAAAGATTGTTCCTAACTTGCAAAAACAAATTTGTTTGAGTTTTTTTGGTTCTTTTTAGTTTGCAAAATGATGTTCTTTTTAGAGCTCCAAACTGAAAAGTGATTAATTTTAAAAACCCAAATTGAAGTGAAGTTGATTTTTAACTAGTAAAAGAAAGAGAATTCATTTTATCCTAACTTTAACAAAGTTCGTAAAAAGATGATTAAAATATTTCTAATTTAAGTCATCCAATCCTACAATGAGATTTTAGTCACAACCCGCAAAAAAAGAAACTAGTTAGAAAAATCCGAATTTTTCGTGGGCTTCTACAACCCTAAATTTTTTTGGTTTTTCGGTTACAAAGGTGTTTTTACAACTCTCTGTTACAATAGCGCTACTCTGTGTGAAAACAAAAGTGTTATTTAACATGAAAGCAATAAATAACAAACAATCGTGCTAAAGAAGTGCAAAAGCCCTATAAAAAGAGACATAAGCACTAAAAGACTCTGTCAGACAAAATAAATTCTGTCGAACAGCAAGCTAAAAGTGCTAAAAATAGACACAATAGCTCTATAAGAAGGACGATAGCGCCAGTTGGGAGACAATAGTGCTACTATTGCGAACAATAGCGCTAAATCACCAACTTTCGAAGGTGCTAGAGCGTGAACAATGGCGCTTAAGTGCGACCTATGTGTCAATTAAATCATGAAAAGTTAGTAGTTTTTCAAAAACATAATCAGAAGGTTGTGTGTTCGATTCACATCGGGTTCACCAAATGATGCTTTGCAAAAAGGATTGTTAGGATATTGTTAAGATAAACACAAACACACAACAACAAAACTAAGAGCTAGTGTTAGAAATCACAAATCAAATATTATCCTAAGCAAGCATATCAAGAGAGACACAAAACACAAAATAGAAAGCTTAACAGATCTAAGAAATGCAATAAGACATCTGCAAATGCCCTCTACCATGTTTGTAGCTACTCCTCCCTTGTTCCTCTCCTCTCCAAGTTCCCAAATGAGTGTAGCTCTCAATATCTTTTTGCACTATTCTAGATGTCTTATGGAGGTTCAAGATTGTAGAATGAAAGCTTATGAGAGTGCAAATGTTAACAAGCTAAAATGAGATATTATCTAATTATCTAATGTGAATTTTAGCCAAAAAAGACAAATGTAGATTATTATGCTAAATGCTCTCTAAATTTCACTATAAATTAGATGCATACAAGATTTTAGGATCTGGTTTATGAAGAAATAAGCTCTATTTATAGGTAAAATGGAGCAATGGATGGTTGAGATTGAGTAATCTCATCAAGGGTCAAGATTGAGGGGTTTATGATCCATGTGAGGGCTTTCAACCCAATCCCAGGATGACAAATGTCAACAAGAGATGGGTTGAGAGGGGAGGGAATAAGCATTAAATGCTTGACATGACTTCAAGGTTAACATGGGAGGTAAGGTTAATGGTGAGTTGAATGAATAAATCCATTATCCAATAAATAATGTCTTTATCAAATGGATAAACTCTTGTGCAAGAGTTAGTGAGGATAACCATGGTCAAAGTAATGAATGCTTGATGAGACCGATGAGTCAAATGAGGATTGAGTTAGAGGTAAAGTCTCTAACCATGTGGGTGAGTTGAGTCAACCATACATGGTTATGTAAGAGCCATTAATGGTCATGTAAGGAAGGCTTTAGGGGTTAGCTTGTTGAACAGATAAAGAATTAAATGCTTTTCAAAGACTTTGAAGGCTTTGAGAAGTGACTTCAAGTTGCTTAAAAATGTGACAATATTTAGGAGATGGATTAGGCTAACGAGGAATGATTAGAAAGTGGTTAGAAGGGTCTAGAAGGGGATTTATGATTGCAAGTGGGTTTGGTGGGTGAGGGAAAATAGGATTTTAATTAAAATAAAATTAATTTATTTCAATTCTGGTGCAACTTGCATTTGTAGGAGAATGCAAGTGGGGGGGATTTGTTTAGTGTTTTAAATAAATATTTTATTATTTATTAAAACGAGGAAAGGGATTAAATTAAATAAATAGGATCTATTCATTTAATTGATTTAGAGGTGTGGTTTAATTAATTAATTGAAAATAAATTAAATAATTTATTTAATTAATAGGAGAATGGTTGAGGATGAATTAATTAAATAATAATTTAATTAATTGATTATTGAAGGTTTATTAATCAAATAAATAGTAAATATTCATTTAATTAAATGGACAGATTTATGTGACTACAATAACAATAACCAAAGAAATGAAAACTCTAACAAAAAGGCTTACTTTCCTTGTTAATGAAATTGTCTTTCTTAGCTTGCTTTGAGGATTGCCCTTTTTGAAAAAACTTGCTTGTTCAATGAATTAGATGACTTGTCTTTGTTGTCACAAAAGTCAAACCTCTTTCACAAGTTAACAACTTTTGCTTCTAAAGAGCAGGATTCCTTCTCTTTGTGATTCATTTTTTCTTGAGTTAGTAATTTATTTCTTCTACATGTAAAAGCCATATGCACAAGATGGAATGACAATTGGTGGATTTAAAATACATATTCCACAACCTTTGCTAAAATCCTTTCTGCCAGTGCCAAAATGTGAGGTTTGTAATAGGATGCGACACCAATCAAAGCATAATAGAGATGAGATTTCTAACAAGATGGCAGATCAAACAATGTAGGAAAGCATCAATAAAAAATAAATACAAGATTGTAGTTTATAGAGTTAACTTCATTTTGTCTTTTTGTGGCATTGAATTTCATAGTGTTTTAAAGAAGATATCATAGTTTTTCCAAAAAATGTCAAAACCCTGCCTAGTGTTTACCAAGACGAGTAAATAATGTATAGTTTGGTCTCCCATGAATATAAATTTACCATAATATGTGGGAAGGCCTTTTTTCATGCTATGCATCATATTATGTTGTGTGGAGGGCTCCAAATTAGATTTGGTATATGTTTGCGCATGAGGATAGTCTGATATCTCTATGTATAAGACAGTAAAAGGCAGTAAGAGTGAAGAATTTGGTGGGAAGACCAAGCGGTAGTTTGAAGTGGTTGATGATAGAGAGAGGGGTGAGGTGACCTATGCAACCTTTGGAAGGGTTAGTGGATAAAAACCAAATGAAATAGATTGAATTTCTATGACTATCCTAAGGGTATTGATTGTCATAGTCATAGTTTTACTAGTGATATTGTTTTTGTTTTGACAGAGTTGTGTTTGTAAACCCAAGTGTGGACATGTAATGGAGTCATGAGATGTCTTAAGACTACATCAATACTTAACAACAACATAGTGTGTAGGCATGTAAAATATGAAAGGACTACATATTGGAAGGAGCGTGTGATGATGCCATGAAAGGTCTGATATCCCTATGTATCAAACTGAGAAAACTAGTGAAAGACAAAAAAAAATGCATTGAGAAGGCAAAAGGTTGAATTGCCTAATGTTTTTTGTTGAAGTGATGTGTGGGGACCCTGCCAAGTCAAATACCTTGTTGTAGTTTCAAAGGCTAGAAAATGAATAAGCATTTTATTTACTATCCTAATAGACCATCCATCATAACAATTATTACCAATGATGTGTGCATTGCAAACAAAGTTCTAGAGGAAGGCTCTTTCTATTGTAATACCAAGTGAGTGTTCATAGACCTTGTGTAGGGTCCTCCAAGTCTAGAGCAAGGAGTTCAAAGCCTAGATACATCGATTTGGCCTTGTGGCCATCAATGAGTGTTGACCCAATAGGAGAAGTCTTGAGACTGAAAATTTTGGAAGTGTGGCATTTTTGAGAGCCAAAACTTATGTGTGAACCTCATCTTCATGTATTATGATTAGTTGCCATGATACTTGACCCTATCCTCATGGTGTTGGCTCAATTCATATTAGTGTGTTTTGTTGAAGAAATATGATGTGAGAAGTTTGATGCAGAGGCAAGGGTAGAACTCAGTATTTCATATTAGGACAACAACCACATTGATTAGGCAAGTTAGATAAGGTCTCTCCAATGTTTAGGATACACAAGGGCAGCATTAGTCATGTAAGTATGCATGAGCATGGGAATGGATAGTTGCTTTCCTTTTAGACTAATTTGGACAGTATTGAGAGGATCCTATAAGGAATGACTATTACCATACTCTCGATGACTTCACAACATTGATAATGAATTCACATTAGACACTCATGGATTACCCCAATTTGACATTAGTCAACTTAAGATATGATACAAGGATTGCATATCACAAAGCCATTAGATATGTTTTGAGATGAAAAAGAAGAGTTAAATGGTTTTGGTTCAATGATGATAATTTCTTTTTTAAAGTAATTTAATTTGGTATATTATACTGAAACGTGATTTCATAACTAACATTTCAACTTCTATATAACTAGTTCTATAGCCCGATTTTCTTGCCTGTGAAGAAAGACCATGTCAGACAATATTAGCGAACAACAAAATAAGGAGACAATTGCTAGATTGTGGTCTAACTTGAAAAGAAAAGGTGATGGAAAATGTTATTCTCTGCAAAATTTGTAAGGGGTTAAAGACTAGAAGACTTCTAATCAAAACAACTAAGAAACATTGTAGGCTGCATGGTCACATTGAAGGTGGACATGATTATCATCCATTGTTAAGTTCTTCATTATATCGTTTAAACAATTTATATACATAATAAATCACTTGATGATGAGATCATGATCATGGTTTATTTATGTTTATCAATTTTATATAGGTCGAGCACCCTAGAGCACATGATATGGATCAACACAACCCAGAGATTATGGTTTTCGAAGTGGACGAACATGGAGGTGTGAATATTGAAGCTGAAGATAATGATCTCATGGAAGATGATGATCATGAGCCACAAAACACAATTGAAGATGATGGTACAAATACATTGATCCATGACACATTTAGTACTCACACAGTTGATCATGATGATGAAGATGACCTTGATGTTGTTCATGATGTCCCTCTACTTGAGAAGGCATCTAAGGCCCTTTACGAAGGCTCGCAGACAACTCTTCTCTCAGTTGTATTGTTGTTGGTGAGCTTGAAGGTTATGAATGGTTTATCCCATTGGCATTTTGATGATGTTGTGATTGTCATTGATGGACACACACTTGTTTTATGATTACTTCCTTATGTATGAGTTATGCTCAACTGGCAATTGTTCCAACCAGTATTATGAATTATAGTCTTTAGACTATCGGTGTTTTGCAGAAGGTGTTAACTGGTCACAAAATGACTGAAGACCTCAAGTGGTTCAAGGATCCCAAAGCGGTTTGAGGATCCTAGTGGTAGTTAACACTTTTCCCAGTCTTCATTTTGACAATCGGTAATCGGTAAAATGTATAAACTGGTATTACTCTGTGATGAGTTATCATCCACTAACACTTTGGAAGTGATTTTGTGTCATGTTATCAAATGTGTCTAGATGCACTGAACCTAGGAGCTTACAATGTAATCCTATTGGACCAACATGAAATTAGATTCCTTTATAAGGACATCATGTCTAGGGTTTTAGGAGAAGTTAGGGCTTTAGTAGTTGATGAGGGGTTTGTATGTGAGATCATATAAGAGTAGATTAGGTCTATGTGAAGAAATAGAGTGTGGAGATATTGAAGACTGAAATGCTAAATGTTCATTAAAAATGAGCTATCTTGGATCTAACCAAGGATACTATGCTAGTATCTAGATCACTCACTTGCTGATTACTCACATCTTTGACAAGTCTGAAAGACTTAACCGAGTAGGCCTGGCAAAGCCTTTGTAAATCCTCTAACAAGGTGGTTCAAAAACTGTGAATCTAAAATCCTCTCACAAGGTAGTTTTTAACAAGACTTATCTCCTAATAGAGATCTAGATTCCTAACAGGATCTATTTTGGTGAAGAACATTGTATGACCTTATCTGGTCTGGTTTCTATTCTGCAGATAGTTACTTGTGAGTTTCTACTCACTGTGGTTTTTCCCATTTTGGTTTCCATGTCAAAACCTCTTGTGTTATGGTGATTGTGCTCTTGTGGGTGAATGCTTTACTTGCTATTTGGTTTGCATTTGTCTTAATTGGTTTGTTGGGAAATCTGTTATACCAGTTAACTGCTAAATTGTTTAAGAGTTTAAGTTCAACATTTTTTTTGTATAATAATTCATCCCCCCTCTTAGTATTCATCAATTGGTATCAAAGCTAACCCTTCTATAGGTTTAACCACTTGGAAGGAGATATGGGGGAATACAATGTGAGGGAACTTACTCATCATCTCACTTAGATTGAGAAAGCCTTTGATGAACTCAAAGTGAAATATAAGGCCTCTCTAGCAAAAAGAAGAGAGCATGCTGAGAAATTGATGGAGTTTACTGAAAATAGTTCTTCTAATGAAGTAGACATGGAAGCCCTAGTTGAAGAAGTTGAAAAACTGAATGAATCTAATGCCAACTTGAGAAGGGAACTGGAAGGATTGACTATCAGAATGTGTCAAGAGCTTGAGAACTGAAGATCATGTAAAAGATAAAGATCATGAGATATCCAAGATGAAGCAAGAAATCAGTAGCCTTACCGCTCATCTCCAAGAGAGTAAAGTGGAAAAAGAAGAAATGCAAGGTGAACTAAACATGGCTATTTCTGAGAATGCAACCTTCAAGGAATCCAATGTTGCTATTTCCAAGGAACTCACTGAGTCAAAGGAAATACTTGCCAAATTCAATAAGAGTACTATTAAGCTAGAACAAAAGCTTGAATTAGCAAAACTGGTAAAGAATACTATTGGATTTGGTTTTTCCGGTTATGAGGAAGGTGAGACCTCTGGAACAAAAGATGGAGCATCAAAGAAGTAACCGACATCAAAGGATATGTTATCACTATTTAAAAAATGGGTTTTCTTTTTCCATAATTAGCTATGATGTTGAAATTTTGAATTAGACATGCTATCAATTGCTTCAGCTCTGTGTTAGGTCTTAAGGGTTTAGGGGTTTTAGTTTTAAATTGTTCAATGTTTTATCAAAGCCCCTCTAGTTCTATTTCTTCATTACTTTATCCACTTAAGTAATGGGTCTCAGGTTCGTCGGAAGTGTCCCCCCTTGTCATTTTCCTAGGTGGTCATTTGAATTAATTGTAAAATTTTACGCCTTATATGTTTTCCTCCTAATGTTGTCAGGCCTAGTCAGTGGTGCGCATCTCTCAAGAAGATCTATGGTTTTTTCTATTTCGCTAGGCGAAGTTGCGCATGGTTTAAGACCCGTGAAATAGCGAAAAGGAAATGCGTTCTAAATGGTGGTTTTGGCCCGGTTTAAAGAGGTCTCATCTTGTCCAAGATCCAATGGCTAGCGTTATTTCGCAGCCTACACTTGCATGTGAGATACCTTTTACGAAATGGCGAAAGCATTTGGTGGCACCCTATATGCGAGGATTTTCTAAGTGACTAAAAGATCATCAAGTCCCACTTGATCTGACGGTTCGCGCTGTTTCGCAGGATGAAAATGCTTGACAGTTATCTTTTGTGAAGTGGCGAAATGACATGGCACTCCAAGTAGACAGTCCAGTTGGTCTAGAGAGCGAAAGAAATGGTTGCACGTGGCAGAGGCCACAATAGTCAGCGAGGCAGGTCCAAGGGTTAAAAGAAGGTGGGTCCCGAAAGTGAGTCATGCCATGGGATAAGAGGTGACCTGGCAGATACTAGTGGCAAGAGTGAGGTGGAACCCAGTGTTTCTCTCAGCAAATGAGAGACTGACATGTTAGCTCTAAAAGTGATTAGATGCCAGGTGTTTGAGGTTGAGTCAGAGGGCCCACGTTCGCTAGAGTTATTTTAGATCATTAAGCATCGAGCAAGTAGAAAATAATCTAACGGCCTGCATGAATTCTCAAGGGTAAGATGCTCATGCTTTATGCCCTGCGAAATGGCGAAAAGGTTTTTCATCCCCGAAGGCAAATAAAACATATGGATAAAGGAGGTTCAACTTCATTTTGATCCAACGGCCGGTGCCATTTCGCGGTTGTGAGATGCTTGAGGGATATGCTTCGCGAAATAGTGAAAGTAAAAAGGGTTCATCTAGGTGTCAAGCTAGATGGTGACGTGTACGTGGACATGTGGTTTTAGAAGAAGCTAAGGGCCCGCCAAGGTGTAACTGGCAGTAAAAGGGAGAGACACGTGGTCAACGTGGAACTAGGATTGAACGGTTTTCTAAAACCAATGGTTGAGTGCCACGTGGTAATCAATAACCAATAAAAAAGTGGCATAAGCAAAGCAGGCATAAAGGGTTTCCCTTAAAGGATGGTCATCTCTAAATTAATCCAACGCTTCACGTTGTTTCATAGCCCGAAGTTGACAAATGTTTAAGCTCTGCGAAATAGCGAAAGACCACTAGTAGTCAAGGTAAAAGCGTAGTTAATAAAGATGTCGATGGCCCCAGTGAGAGTTAAATGCCGAGCAGTTAGAATTCCATCTAATATCTGGTATGGTTTCACGAAGGAGAAGTGCTCGAAAGATAAAGTCTGCGAAGTGGCGAAAAGGAGGTGGGGCCCAGTGCGAAGGTAAGACTGTTAAGTCAGTATAATGACTGATCAAGTTTCTTTTGATCGGATGGTTGGTGTGATTTCGCTTATTGAAATTGCCTAAAGGTTATGCTTCATGAAATAGCAAAAGAGCAAAAGGAAAGAATTGCAGGAATGTTGTGGCCCGTTGGAGAGAAAAATATGAATGCTCTCATGAATTCAATTCTGACCCTAGGTACCATATATGATCTCCTGTCGATTGAGTAAAGGTATTATTCAAAAGAATTGTTACAAAAGAGGAGATATAGAGCTTTTGTCTTCAGATACAAAGTGAGTCAATTTAGTTGCAAAGAAGATTCCTTCGAGCTAAAATCAAGTTTTCTTGTACTCCTGTGTGGTAATTGCTTTGTGGTGTTTTAATTAAGGTCTTGATTTGTCACTAAACCATTTGGGGTAGTATTTTGATTACTTGCATTGTCAAAATGGCACCTAAGAGAGAGTTTTCTGGGAAGGCTAATTATGAGGAGAGGGCCATTTGTGATTATTTTCTTGAGCAGTTGACATTGTCAATTAACCAGGCTTCAAAAATAAAAGAGTTAGTGCCTAGAGCTCCTTGTTTGAAAATAGGAGAAGGGCTATATGACAAGGGCAACTGGTTGAGAGATCCGCAGGTCAGATTGTCTGGGTTGGGGTTATTCAAGGTTGGATTTGGAATGAGGAATTCTCCGGCCCCACAAAATAGCATCTGGGAATTACATATAGGGAAGTTGGTAGTTCCAGGGGTATTCATGGACATGGATCTATTGACTCAAATTGCACACAATTATGATCCAGTTACAAGAAGCATTAGGGACATAAATGGAAAAGTCCTTATTGAAATTAATAATGAAGAATTCAGAAGTGCTTTTGGGCTCAATGAGTTTACAAATTTTCTGGAACCCATAAACTTCAAATCATTAGCTCATGTATATGGTGCATAGAGAAATCACCTTAAGAGTGGGCCTCTTAAGGAATTTTTTGTGAAGATAGGTGGGTTGACAGTTGTAGGACCTAACACAGAAGAGCCCTTCTCATTAAATCTGTTCACCCTCAGGGCTAAGGGAATGTATTGGTCACCCTGCCAAGTTTTGGGAGAAGATGCTGAAGCAAATATGCCCAATCACTACTTGCTAATGATTACTCAGATTTTAAATCCTTCCCTTGCAGTAACATTTGATTATGCTTCTTTCATTGTTGATGCTATCCATGGAGGGTTAGTAGGAATAAAAAATGGGAAGGTGGATAGGCCTTTCAGATGGTATTCACTCCTTATGCAACTATTTCTATTCAAAGGTGGTGATTACTTGCCAATGGATTGGACCTCATCAAATAGAAGGAAGGAGAAAAGATGCCAGTGCAACTATGGAGTACTATCTTGTCATGGGATAGAGAGGATGCTAGTTTCTTAAAAATTGATAAATATTTTGCATCCAAGATTAGGACTCTCCTCTACTCAGAGAACCCAAGAATCCCCAAGGTTCTTTTGGAATTTATTAGACCAAAAGAATTTGCAGAGAATATAAAGATTGTTCGTAATTGGGGTGACATTTATCTGTACCTAGTCTCAACAGTTTTCAGAGTCCCTCTCAAAGTGGGAATTGCAGAAGTCCTTAGACAGATTGGTAGTGTACAAGAGGCAGAGCTGACAGGCAGGGGTAAAGGGACTATTTTCCCTATGGTTACCATAGCCCATCAATTTATAATAACCAAGGGAGGTTGGAATTTTTTTGAAGAATTTCTCAAATCCTTTCATTTGTCAATTGCAATATCTAGGTGTGCAGATCCAGAAGACTTCTTCAATGGCATATTCAGAAAGAGGGCAGTGTGTAGAGGAAGACCCCATCAATTTTAGTTTCCTGAGGACCTCATTAGAAATGAATTTGATTTGGATGAGAAAGAACTGAGGAAAGAAAAATGGGTGGCTTATAAGAAAGCCTTAGACTTTGTGCATCAGTTTGATGCTAGCTATGACCCATTGTCTAGCTTTTCCCCTCTAGAGGAGAAAATAAAGTTTTTAATTGTTTGCTTTGAGCATGTGCTTTGACCCTGAAGGAGAAGAGGGAAGTTGTGATTAAAAGCAACCCTGAAAAGGCAAGAATGATTCTAAGTAGGTCTTCCTCCACCAAAGCAATCCCTCCTAGTGACTACACCCTACACAAGAAATCTAGTTATAGTGTGTTGATGCCCACAATAGGGGAGCCCTCTACCTCCAAAGGAAAGAGGAAGATACAAGATGTCATTGACATCCAAGAGAGGCCTAAAAAGAAGAGAGTAGGAAAATAAGTACAATCTAATACACCTTTGTACTCTCCATCCCAATCCCCTATCCATATAGGAGATGAGCAAGCAGCAGCTGAGCAACTTTTACAGCTGGGCAGTTTAGGGGAAATTACCTACACATATGATGAGGTAGAGGAAGGAATGCCAGAAGAACCCCTTGCTGCTAAAATGAACATTACTACCACTGAGCTTAAAGGATAGGAGTTGGATCCTAAGATAAAGCAAGCCAGTGATGATTTCTTGGCTGACAACAATTTTGTTACCTTAGGAGCATTTATGCAGTTTGTATGGAAACAAAATATAGATAAATACAATGCAAGATGCGAGAAGAGAAAAGGTGAGAAGCCTAACAAAGTTCTAGCTCTAGTAGAGGAAGAAATAAAATAGGAAACAATGGAAGAATTTAAGACCATCACTCCTAAGCAAGGAAGGGATATGGTGGCACAAGATGGAGTGCTTATTCTCCCTGAGTGGGATATAGCAGATGCCCTGGTACTAGAGGCAATGAGGAAAGAAACTAAGCCCATGGAGGGAATCACTTTCAGCAAGGATAATGCTGCACTTGTCATGTGGTCTCTCAAGAGAGATGAAAATAAGAAAAGCAAAGATAACCAAGGGTCAAGCTACCTTAGTGGAATGATAGTAAAGAGAGTGCAGAGCATAGGGGTGGTCGAAGCTCCTAGCACTATGTTAGAGACTGCAAAATTCAGTGTTGTAGTAGTAGAAAGGAAGCCAAGGAGAAAGCAGACCTCCAAGTCAAGTTGGAGACAATTTTGAAGGCCTATAACAGTGCTAAGGAGGAGGTAAGAGGTAAGGATAGCATTATTGCTATGTTGTAGAGCGAGATGATAGGACAGTACCATCAAGGTGAGTCTTCAACACTGATGATCTCCTCCTCTCCTGCAAGACCTCCACCTAGTAGCCCCATCATTGAGTTCCCACCATCTCCAGCACCTTCCAGCTCCCAGATGATTGAGATTACTCCTCAAGAGCTAGAGAATTTGAAACAGGTTCAAGCCCTGTATGCCAGGAAATATGAGGATAGAGTAAGGGTTACTATTTCAAGTTTTGTAGATACAATGAGTGCCTCATTGCTATATAATAACATAAGCAAGATTTTGGATATGAGGAATGAGCTCAATGGAGATAAAGCCATTCTGACACCTATTTTTGACAAATGGAGGCCTAGAGAGTAGGACTTGGAGTCTATTTGTGCATCTTATGATGAAGCAAGGGCCAATCCTATCATCAAATCCACTTGTGACACCACCGAAGATTTAGTAAAATTAGCTGAAGGGATGGATAATGCTGATAGGAAAATTAACTTATACAAAAAGGAGTATACTGATCAGATTTTTGAGTTGCTCCTAGGAGTTTTTGCTAGCCCAGATCAACTGAAGGACAAACAAGTGTGGCTCAAGGAATTAGAGGCCAAATTGTCAACTAGAATTAAAGGAATTGTTGGTCTAGATGATGCTTCCTTCTTTGTTGTGACAATTCAAGAGATAGAGAAAATCAAGTCTCATTATGGTTTTCTTAATTTAGAAGTCAACAAGATGAGAAATTCCTAGAAAAGGTTGACCAAGGCTAAGACAAAAGTGATTAATTTCACGTGGCCCACTGATGATGTGTACAATGAATGGACAACAAAATATGCCATCCAGGATGCAGAACAGTTAGAGGGCACTCCTAAACAGTTAGAAGAGGTTGCAACTGAACAACAAGTTGAAGAAGCTGCAGAGGTCGAGAAGGACTTGTAACCATTTTTTCAAAAGGTTTTGTAACTTCTTCTTGAGAAGCAACATTTGTAACAAATTCTCCTAGGAAATTCCGAAGCTATGTGCATCCATATTGTTATAAATGGATATGAGGACTAAGAAAAAAAAGGATCACAAAGAATTGTAAGAAAATGCTGCAGAAATTTATCTAAGCTTTTCTAAGTGTAATGGAGAATATTCAAATGTTTTTGTAATACTTTCTTGAAGAATATATCAATATACAAACCATCAGTTTTGAGTAAAACTTTGTGTCATCTTCGAATGTGCTTGCAGTTGTTTATTGTTTCATTTTGAATAATCCAGGGTTATTTTGTTTGAATGGGGATTGTAAGGCAATTTTCAGTAGATGTGCTCGCTAGCTTTTCTTTTTAGGAGGGAAATTAAATATGCAGGGATCGCCTCTACCAGTAAATTCTTTATAGGATATTTTGAATCTTGATGAGCATAGTTTGATTTGGTGTGCATAAATTCTTATGTATGTCAAGAATATCTAGGGATTAACAAAAGTCGAGCCAATGGGATGTGTAGAGATATTCTATTTGGGGAGTATTGTTTGAATTTAGATGACTTTGTGACCTTGGATAAGGCACTGGTATAGATCAAGGTTGTCTATTACATGTTTTGTAGATAAAAATACTGAATATGAGTATAATTTTCATTCCTTTGTTTCAGTTGGTTTCAAGGTGATTAGATCCATTGGTTTTTTGGACTGGTTTGCTTTGGATTTATCTTTTGAAAGTGTGAATTTAGTTCACAAAGGTATACCTGCCTAGAATCTGAGTAAATCCGAAGTGTAGAAGGTTAAATCAAACCTTGTCATATGTTGTCCTAGAGTTTCCTTCCCTTTAATATCTCTTCTGCACAGAGTTTAATCATTTTATTATAAGGATGTTGATGTGAATCAAATTTTGAAGCCAACAAAAGTGGCAACTCCACTGGGGAGAGTCACATTAAGGATCCAGACGCAGATTTGTGCTTAAGGTTGTAAAGAAAATCATTGTGTTTGTGGAATTCCTACGTATTATTCTAATAGCTTGTTTTCATAATTCCCATATTCTTATGGGTGGCGACTCTGTTATATTGGAACTAGTCCTTGTGAATTGTAAATCATTTCAAAAGAAGACAAGCGTAATGCAAGGAGGAAAAAACACTAGGTCATTCATGAAGAAGCATCCTCATGAAACTTTGCAAGAAGGTTTACCAGAGCAGTCATGGAGAGGTCAGAAGAGATCTATGCTACATGAGCCATCAAATGCTACTTGGGTACAAAAGAACAATAATATTGGTAAGATGCATGATCAACCTATTTATGCAAAGTCTAATTCATCTTCCAAAGATTCAGAACATGATTTATTAGGTTTCCATTCAGGATTGTTTGGAAATATTGATGATGCACCTATTTTAAATCAAGATTTGTCCCATGTTAGTGTTTCTGCAAGAGATAGGACTAGTTCAAATGCAATTAGACACTCTATGCCTAGAACAATAGATGGAAACATTAGTTTGATTGACATAGACCAAGTCAATATGTCAGACTCTGAGGAACATTTTCCTGATGAAGATAAAGTGTCCCAAGAAATTGAAGATCTGAATAAAAGAGTTCACCATCTAATTTCCCTAAGAGCCCAAAAGGAAGCAAATAGGGAGAAAGAGGTTAAAGCTAAATTAATGGAGAGAGATAGGCTTCTTAGACAGATAGTTGATCTCGAGGTGTTGGCCAAAGAAAAAGAAAAGAGTGATGAAGAAGGCCCTGTGATCAGAGAAATTATGATCCCCAAAGCCAAGCAAGCATATAGGTTAGTAGCCCAACCAAATAGGGAAGTATTTAGTGATTCTCAACTTCCTACGACTAATGTGGATAAAGGAAAATAGAAATGGGTGGATGATGGAATGGATCTAAAACTGCAGAGGAGTTTTCTCATAGGTTGTCAGCACATGAGAGAGAAATGGAAAGAATGAGGAAAGAAAAGGAGGATCTCCAAATGGAACTAGAGAAAGTTGAATTAGAAGCAGCAAACCAGGAAGTAAAAAGAAAAATTAGTTACTTAAAGGCTTCCCCTATCACGTTTCCATCAGAAGATCTAAATAAGCCTGATCCTCAACGAATTTCCCTTCCCCCTGTTAAAATTCAACTTGCAATGCCTGCTAATGTAGCATCAATGAGTCAAATCCCTGTGAATAGTCACCATACCCAAATATCTTAGCCTCCAATTCCAACAATTAGAATGAACATGGGAAATAATAATGCTATTACCCTTTTTCAAAGGAGACCAATCAATTTAGAACATTATAGACAATTGTTCTTTGATGAGATCCCAGGATATCCAAATCATGTTCCTACTGAGTTAAGAGACAGACTCCATAAATTTGTTGGGAACAATGCCATTAGTGCTGAGGAACATCTGAAATCTTTTCGGGATCTAATAAATAATTGTGAGATAGTGGATGAAGATGTCATCATGAAACTATTTGTTCAGTCCCTGGTTGATGATGCAAGAGATTGGCTCAGAGGTCTTCCATTTAATTACATAGGGTCATGGGAGGATTTTAAAAATTGTTTTCAAGAGCAATATGGTGACAAGACTAATGTGAGCCTCATGCTTAATGAATTTAATAATATCAGAAAGTCTGATAATGAAATGGTCACTGATTTCAATGCCAGATTCCAAAAGGCCATGCACAGATTGTATCAAGTGATGATATTAGATGATAACATGTGTTTAAATACTTATTACAATGCATTTGATTCTAAGATGGCCTATATCCTGAGAGATAATATTCCACATAACTTGAGAGATGCTTTTAGAATTGCCATAAATGTAGAAAGTAATAGAAAAGCATCTGAGAAGTTAGGAAGTAGAATAGATGGTAGATTATGATAGGAAACAAAACAACAACCTAATAAAGTTGCTAAGAAGGATGATAAGATAGAGAAACTGGTTATTGCAATGAAGGATATGACAGCTAAGGTAAACAAAAATGACAAACCTCATTATAACTGGCAAGATAGACCCCCTAGATTGCATGACATGCCATATAATACTAACTGGAAAGACGATAAACCCCAAAATGAGAAGCCTAAGATTGCCCAAAATCAGGACACTCCAGAACCCTTGAAAGGGAAAACTGTCCATAATATAGAAAATACTCCCTGGTGTATTGCTTGTGATGGACCACATTCTCCTCATCAGTGTGTAGTGGCTCAGGCTCTAGAAGAATCTATGAGACATGAAGCTAAGCCTGACATCAATATGTTTGAAACCATCATAGAAAGTGATGAGGAGTCCGTGTAAAATGAATATAGTGATGTGTTAGATAATGAAAGGTTTGTTCAAGGATAACTAACCTTAGATTGGCATCCTACATTGAATGTGGTGACAATTGAGGATGAAGAGGTTCATCTTAGAAGGCCTAATGAGGAAGAAGTCAAAAATCTCACTAAAGCCGCCATTGCTAAAGCAAAACACAACTATAACCTGAGGAGCACCAAGAAGGACACTGATCAGGGTGAACTTGGTTCCACGTTCATAAAAGAGACCACCCAAAAGGGGGTAGCAGGTAGTGATACTACTGTTCCTAAGATTGGTCAAGAAAAGAAGGAACAAGTCAAAGATGTACCCAAGAGTACAGATACTGGTGATGTACAACGAGCTACCATAATGAAAAAGGCAAGTCAACTCAAGATAGAAAGAGTTAGAGCTAGTACTGAAACAAGCAATAGTTCTACATTTGACATGGCTCAAGCTCTTACTCAGATGAAGGTCACTTTCCCCTTAGTAGAACTACTGAAGATTAAAGAACATAGGGATGCAACCTTGTCTTTATTTTCTAGTACATCTGACAGTGACACATTCTTACCCACTAGTTCAGCTAGAATTGGAAAGGATCAAGAGTTCCAAACCCCAGAGGTCTATGTTGGAACCACTATCACTCAAGAGCCTTCACAGGTAGACCCTTTCTATGTTACTTTGTTAGTAAACAACTGGTTGATTAAAAACTGCATGATAGATTCAGGAGCTGCTGCTAATGTAATGCCCTATGGTGTTATGAAAGAATTAGGATTGTCAGTAACCACTGTGTATGGGAAATGCTATGCTATGGATAACAGGGAAGCACCTGTGATAGGTACAATGAAAGATGTTGAAGTAAAGGTAGCAGCATTCCCTGAGGCAACCTATAAAATGGATGTTATTGTTACTGATACCAAACCCCATTATGGTATGTTACTTTCCAGGCAGTGGGCAACAACAATAGGAGGAAATTTTCTACTGGACTTATCCTATGCCACCATTCCAATCAATGGAAATTAGGTCAAATTGTACAGAGAGCCACGAGCTCCTAGGGTAGTTGAAAATGTAGACCCTAATATGCTCAATTGTATGATTGATGTAGATCTTGATAATTTTAGACTTCAACCAATTTTACCCCAATTGAAGAATACTGATCCCATTGTGGTCTAATTAGAAGCACAATAGTATGGGTTATGGCAGATGTATTTTGATTGAGCTTGCCCCAAAGAAGGAACTGGAGCAGGGGTTCTTTTTGTATCCCCATCAGGTATAACTTTTTAGTATTCATTCTTATTGGCCTTCCAGTGCACAAATAACACTGTAGAGTATGAAGCTCTATTGCTAGGGCTTGAAGTTGTAAAGAAGCATGGAATCCAGCTATTGATAGTGTTAGGGGATTCAGAATTGATTGTATCTCAAGTAAGAGCCAAATATGTGTCCAAGAATGATAGATTAAAGAGATATAAACATGCAGTTTAGGATGTTATTGAGTATTTTAGTGCATTTTCTATTAATTGGATAGAGCGGTCAAAGAATATTATGGTAGATTTCTTAGCTAATGTTGCCTTGAAGAATGATGATGCAACATTAACCGATATTTCCACAGTGGAAATAAAATCTAGGCCTGCTATTCCTGACAATGTGTACAATTGGCAAGTTTTTGCTGATGATGAAGACATTCTTAGATTCATCTAATGTGTTGATGATTATGATGGATAGAAGATTGATTGCAATGCACTGGTGGAGGTGGTTGATAGTAGAGAAACAGTGTTTGGAAATGAGTTGATCCAGTTGGAAACCAATGAAATACCTAAAGGGCTGGTAGAGATGGAAAGCTTGTTCAGTTATAATGATAGTCACTTACATCAGCAATCTACCACCAAGTTGGAAGAGCTAGAGGAGGTAAACCTGGGGACTGAATCATCCCCTAAGTTAGTATGCATTGGAAGGAAATTACCCCCTCATGTTAGGACTAACCTTATTAATTTATTGAAGAAATATAAACATGTTTTTGCTTGGTCTTATGAAGACCTAAAGGCGTATAGACAAGATCTTTTTCAGCATGAAGTTCCTCTACTTCTAGGTGCTAACCCTTTCAGATAGAAACAGAGACCCATTAACCCCCTATTAGAAACTAAGATGCAGCAAGAGTTAACTAAATTAAGAGAAGGGGGGATTATCAAACTTATAAGACATTCTTCTTGGGTCTCCAATATAGTCCCAGTAAGAAAGAAGAATGGGGACATTAGATTGTGTGTAGATTTCAGAAATCTAAATGTTGTTTCTTTAAAAGACAACTACTCTTCTCCCAATATGGAAGCTATGTTGCAACGGGTAACAGGTTGTGATCTTTTGTCAAATGCACTTGTGAAACCACCAAAGATTTAGTAAAATTAGCAGAAGGGGTGGATAATGCTGATAGGAAAATTAACTTATACAAAAAGGAGTATGCTGATCAAGTTTTTGAGTTGCTCCTAGGAGTTTTTGTTAGCCCAGATCAACTGAAGGACAAAAAAGTGTGGCTCAAGGAATTAGAGGCCAAATTGTTAGCCAAAATTAAAGGAATTGTTGATCTAGATGATGCTTCCCTCTTTGTTGTGACAATTCAGGAGATAGAGAAAATCAAGTCTCATTATGGTTTTCTTAATTCAGAAGTCAACAAGATGAGAAATTCCTAGAAAAGGTTGACCAAGGCTAAGACAAAAGTGATTAATTTCACATGGCCCACTAATGATGTGTACAATGAATGGACAACAAAATATGCCATCTAGGATGCAGAACAGTTAGAGGGTGCTCCTGAACAGTTAGAAGAGGTTGCCACCAAACAGCAAGTTGAAGAAGCTATAGAGGTCGAGAAGGACTTGTAACCATTTTTGGAAAAGGTTTTGTAACTTCTTCTTGAGAAGCAACATTTGTAACAAATTCTCCTAGGAAAGTCTGAAGCTATGTGCATCCATATTGTATAAATGGATACTAGGACTAAGGAAAAAAAGGATCGCAAAGAATTGTAAGAAAACACTGCAGAAATTTATCTAAGCTTTTCTAAGTATAATGGAGAATATTCAAAAGTTTTTGTAATACTTTCTTGAAGAATATATCAATATACAAACCATCAGTTTTGAGTAAAACTTTCTGTCATCTTCGAATGTGCTTGCAGTTGTTTATTGTTTCATTCTGAATAATCCAGGGTTATTTTGTTTGAATGGGGATTGTAAGGCAATTTTCAGTAGATGTGCTTGCTAGCTTTTCTTTTTAGGAGGGAAATTAAATATGCAGGGATCGCCTCTACCAGTAAATTATTCATAGGATATTTTGAATCTTGATGAGCATAGTTTGATTTGGTGTGCATAAATTCTCATGTATGTCAGGCATATATAGGGATTAACAGAAGCCGAGCCAATGGGATGTGTAGAGATATTCTATTTGGGGAGTATTGTTTGAATTTAGATGACTCTGTGACCTTGGATAAGGCACTGGTATAGATCAAGGTTTTCTATTGCATGTTTTGTAGATAAAAATACTGAATATGAGTATAATTTTCATTCCTTTGTTTCAGTTGATTTCAAGGTGATTAGATCCACTCATTTTTTGGACTTGTTTGTTGTGGATTTATCTTTTGAAATTGTGAATTTAGTTCACAAAGGTATACCCGCCTAGACTCTGAGTAAGTCCGAAGTGTAGAAGGTTAAATAAAACCTTGTCATATGTTGTCCTAAGAGTTTCCTTCCCTTTAATATCTCTTCTACATAGAGTTTAATCATTTTATTATAAGGATGTTGAGGTGAATCAGATTTTGAAGCCAATAGGATAAATGTAAGAAAAAGTTTAAACCTATTTTCTTTAATTGTCTCAAGGAAGGACATACTGCTAATGTGTGTAAAAATAAGGCCTACAATAATTTTCCTTGTTTTCTAAACAATAAGCCTAGATCCAATAAATTCAATGGAAACTGTTATGCATGTAACAAGTTTGGGCATAGATCATTTGAATGCAGGTCTGTTGTACACAACACTATGAGATATCGTCAAAGGACTCAAAAAGTTTTTCCTGAATCATTTGTGAACTGGAATCCAAACCTGTATAATTCCTATGCCCATTAGTTAGGTGGTTGTGGCTATCAAGAGGCAACCGGTTGAAGAGAAACCTATTTGATATGTTATGGTAGTGGTCACACTACTGCAACATGCAAAGGAAGAATGGTAGAATGAACAATGGACCATGGAGAACACCTGGAATGGTATGCTATCATTGCAACAAACTGAGACACCCTGCTAGAACCTGCAGAATGAGAAAGAACCTATCAAATGATATACTGGTCACTCTAGAAGGGAAGATTGGTGTTGAAACCGTTCAAGAAGGAATGAATAAAACATGGAAAAAGAAACTTTAAGAAGTGTCACAAGATGAACCGGTTTCCACACATAGTGTGGAAGTCTCTAAACTGACAAACTGAGCTTCGGAAAAGATTAGGGGGAAAAAATCAGTGAAATGTTTCGAACCCCCAGTTTATATTGGTAAAAGAACTTAACCGGTATATGTTATCTATCAATCGACAGAAGATTGTGAAGCAGTAAAAGGCAAAATTAGGGTTTGTGCCCTAGCGGTGGAGCATTTATTATGGTAGGTGAAGAATTCATTTAAAAGGAATTTTCAAAGTCATTTTCACTTATCAGTTATCGAGCAAAGAATTTTTTTAGAGCAGAGCGACAAAAGGTAATTCAACTTGCAATTCAGAGAGATTTCAAATCTTGCAGAAGAATCAAGAGATATCTACAATCAATCAAGTGAAGAACACCAAGTGGTAATCAAGAAACTGAAGTGGTGTAGTGTGAGCTACATTTGCCAAGCCCTAAATTTCAAAATTCTGAAGGTATTTCTCAAAAATTTTGTTTATCAGTTAAATCATGGCCTTCTTCATCACACTCCAGCTCTAGTGTACCCATGGACTTAGCTGAATTTATTCAAAGAAAAATGAAATACAATGCCCTATCCCAAATACCTTTTAGATTCATTGTCAAAGGAGATATTTCAGGGTACATCGACTGCAAATTAGAAGACCTAGGATCCTTAGAGATTCATTCCCAGCTAAGTTTGTTTTGTGGGAATGACAAGAAGATCAAACCGGAATATAGCATTCTAGAGAAGAAGAAACTTCACAATACGGTTTACTTTCTTGAAGAATTCACAGAAGACCACATCCACATCATCCTGAGCAGAGTACATGGCAACAAGATTTATCTCGAAAGGACGCATGACATTACACCTGAAGCAATTCATGTTGTCACTACTTTCTACAACATTGGTGAGGTACCAGCCCTAAGGAAGGTCGTCAAGAATGAAATGACTAAACTCACCGGTTCTCTGAGTGATCAATGAGGAATGACCGTCAACACCATCAAAGATAAGTTGGTCAAGTATGCTTGCATGGTGATTGGATACCAGACATTTTATGCCAACAAATTAAACTCTGCCTCTGCTGTTGCGGTTAATGCCACCTACAAAATGATCATGGAGGATGCCTCATTTGATCTATGCACCTATTTACAAAAGCAAATTCTATTAAACTTAAAATCCATCAAACAGGACAGTGCCCTAAGATTCAAATTTGGACAACTTTTGGTGGGTCTATTTTTCTACTTTCAAGGCTATTTCCTGGGAGTCAGTGATATTCAATGGTCTGTTGACCAACTGGTCACCAAACAAATTAGGGAAAGTCTCCAAGCGGTGGGAACCAGATATCCTGAAGTCTTGAATAAATATTTTGATGAATTCAAGCGGAAGATGAGCTAAAGGATGAGGATATCTGTAGATATTGTTAAGAAGTATGAAGAGGACATTTGCTTTACCATTAGATTAGATGAGTGCATAATGGAGGTGGTTGAGCCTAGACATGAAGAAGTAGAACCTATGGGATATGAGGTGATGTATGACATGTTGGATTGGTATGCCTCTACCCTAATTGCCTCTCCTTTAAATACAAAGAAAAAGAGAACCGATGCCTACTTGGAAAGGGTAACACTAGTTGAAGAACCTTCTATGAAAAAGGGAAAGGCAGTGCCAGCGGCATCGGTACTGATAACCTTAGCTAGCCCAAAAGTGACCAAGCAGTCACTGGGCAAGAAGAAACTAAAAGTTGCACCCACTAAAGTATTTGAAAGGAAGCGGAAGACCAAAAGCAACTCACCTGGGTCTGAGGATACTGAATCAGATGTACAGCCTAAGAAGACCAGGCAGATAAGGAAGAAGGCAAAAATTATTGGCAATACACTTACATCATCCACACCGATAAATATTGACATCTCTTCTTATAAGCCAATGACATATTGTCAAAGGACTATCAACAATATAAGAAGAAAATTGCTTAGTGATTTGAAGGAGTGTTTTGATGATTTTACCGATAGTGAGAAAGATGAAATAGAGCAGGAAGTCATTAATTATTTGTGTATGAATGACCGGTCACCATAAAAAATTAGATCTAAGGCACCTGATTCTTTGTACAATTATTTGGACAACAAATGGTGCATTTCCATAGAAAAAGAATATGAAATAAGGGAGAAAGTATTTGCTCAGTACTTTCCTGAAGCCTCCAATTCCAAATTATTTGAGAATATGGCCACACATATAGGTCTCTTCTTCATGAGAAGAAGAAAACTCAAGCTGCTAGAAGGAAAAACCTTTGAAGTAGAGGAGGACACTCATCTGCATGCCAAAGTTGTTGTCCAATTGCATCAATTTTCTAAGGCCAACAAGAAGGCCGAATAGGAGTCGGAAACTGGAAAACTGGATGAGGTATATGACAGTGAAGGAGAACCAGTCACTGAATAGGTGGACACTATTGTTGTTAATGCTTTGGATGGTGAAGATGTCACTCCAGACACATAAAAGGAAAAGGCTAATAAAGAAAAAGAAAACAAGGAGAAACGTGATAAAGAAAAAGTAGAGAAGCAGAAGCTGGACAAGGAAAAGGCTGACAAAGATAAAGCGAAAAAAGAAGAAGAGAAGAAGAAACAAGAGGAAGAGAAGAGGAAATAGGAGGAAGAGAAGACGAAACAAGAAGAAGAGAAGAAGAAAGAGGAGGAGAAGAAGAAAGAAGAGGAGATGAAGAAAGAAGAGGAGAAAAGGAAAGAAGAGGAGAAGAAGAAAGAAGAGGAGAAAAGGAAAGGAGGAGAAGAGGAAAGAAGAGGAGAAGAGGAAAGTAGAGAAGGAAAAGAAACAAGAAGAGGAGAAGTGAATAGAAGAAGAAAGAAAGAAGGAGGAAGAGAAGAAAAAGCATGAAGAGGAGAAAAGGGAGAAAGAAGAGGAAAAGAAAAGAGTGGAAGAGAAGAAGGAAGCAAAAAAGAACAAGCAAGCGGAGACTCCAAAGGCAACCAGTGGTCAAGCCAAACCGGCTGATATCACAAGTCCTCTTGACCTCCAATCTGCAAATGAATCGAAGCTACTGCAAGGCATAAAGCTAGCATAGGAAAGACTGGAAAAATTGCAAAGGAAAAAGGAGCAGGATGTCATTCACACTACGATTGACACCCTTACCAGTTTGATTCTAGGTACCAACCTCCCAAGTACCGATTCCTCTCTGGCCAAACTGAAACTTCTATGTACATTTGTAGAGGACCAGGTACAATGCCTGGAAGAAGTTAATGAAGCCAATGCACAGAAGAAGCATCAAAAGGCACTAAACACTTGGTAAATAAACTGAATGAGCTCGGGTCTCAAATTTAGAAAGAGCTGAAGGATATAAGAGATGCTATGGATGAGGGAAATCTACTACTGAGCAAAATAAGCCAACCCCATCTATTTTGTGATGATGTGCTTGCACAAAAGGACAAACTGCAATCTGATTTGCAGGCATATATAAGCAACTTTAAGACCCCATATGATTGTTTCACTACATATGGGGAAACTATTCACTGGTATCAGCTTCAATATGCTAGGATAGAGTTGGAGATTAGCAATAGGACAAGAGATTTGCAAGAACTTCAACTAGTTTTGTTACCAAGGCTGTAAATTCTTTAGAAGTTCTTTCTCAATCTAGAAGCATTGACGGTAACTCAAGAGATGAGTACAATTGATGCCATGGAAGAGTAGGTATCATAGATGCAAATGGAAAGTGAGGTGGCTACCTCATTAGTTGAGTCATGGTCATTATCCATGAAGTCTTTTATGCAGGATTTTAAATCGGTTTTTGATAAGTTTCACTCATTATTGTCATAAACACTTATTTATTTTAATGATAATGAGAAACAAGGGTTATTTTGTAGTACTTTGTCATTGTTGGCAAAGGGGGAGTGGTATCTAAAATTTTGATGAATGTTATGTATACTTGCATGTTACCTCTTCAATTGAGTAGTATACATTGTATTTTTTGCAAAAAAGGGATAGTGTATATGCTTAGGGGGAGTAATTTTGATTATGGCATATTTTTTGTTGTAAAACACTTAGATGTCAAAAATTTCCTAAGTATTGCCATCAATGCCAAATGGGAGATTGTTGGCATTTTGATGATGTTGTGATTGTCAATGATGGACACACACTTCTCTTTTATGATCACTTCGTTATGTATGAGTTATGCTCAACCGGTAATTGTTCCAGCCACTATTATGAATTATAGTCTTTAGACTATCGGTGTTTTGCAGAAGGTGTTAACCGGTCACAAACTGACTGAAGACCTCAAGCGGTTTGAGGATCCCAAGCGGTATGAAGGAACAAAGTGGTAGTTAACACTTTTCCTAGTCTTCATTTTGACAACAGGTAATTAGTAAAATGTATGAACCGGTATTACTCTGTGATGAGTTACCAACTGGTATTTTTGTGATGAGTTATCATCCACCGACACTTTGGCCGTGATTTTGTGTCATGTTATCAAATGTGTCTAGATGCATTGAATCTAGGAACTTGCAATGTAATCCTATTGTACTGACATGAAGTCAGATTCCTTTATAAGGATGTCATGTCTATGGTTTTAGGAGAAGTTAGGGTTTTAGTAATTGATGAGGGTTTTCTATGTGTGATCATAGAAGAGAAGATTAGGTCTGTGCGAAGAAATAGAGTGTGGAGATATTGAAGACTGAAGTAATGCTAAATGTGCATTAACAATGAGCTATCTTGGATCTAGCCAAGCATACAATGCTAGTATCTAGATCACTCACTTGTTAATTACTCACATCTTCGACAAGTCTAAAACCCTTAACCGGGTAGGCCTAGCAAAGCCTTTGTAAATCCTCTAACAAGGTAGTTCACAAACTATGAATCTAAAATCCTCTCACGAGGTAGTCTTTAATAGGACTTATCTCCTAACAGAGATCTAGATTCCTAACAAGATCTATTCTGGTGAAGAACATTGTATGAACTTAACCAGTCTGACCTTAACCCGTCTGGTTTCTATTCTGCAGATAGTTACTTGTGAGTTTTTGCTCACCGTGGTTTTTCCCATTTGGGTTTCCACGTCAAAACCTCTTGTGTCATGGTGATTGTGCTCTTGTGGGTGAATGCTTTACTTGTTTGGTTTGCATTTGTCTTAACCGGTTTGTTGGGAAATATGTTATACCGGTTAACTGCTAAATTGTTTAAGAGTTTAAGTTCAATATTTTTTTGGTATACTAATTCACCCCCCCCATTCATCATATCTAACATAAAAATCTCACGTATGTTAAGGTATGTCATATATGTCATAATAAATAGTGAATCATGTTGTACCATTAATATTTTTTATATTAACAAATTATATTTTTTTGATGTAGATTGATAGGTGAGTTTTTGTTACCACCATCAAATATTCTACCTCGCTCATACTGAAATTATCTACCATTATGAAAGATATTGGAATGGAGTATCAATAAATAGATGCTTGTCCCAATAATCATATTATATATCACAAACAACATGAATTTTGAACTGAATGCCCTGAATGTCATATTAGTAGATATCAAATAGATCAAATAACAAAAAGGGTTCCTCGCAAGGTTCTTTGCTATATTCCCATTATTCCATGTATGCAACGATTATTCAAGTGCACTAGCTTGGCATAATTTATGGATTACCATGCACACAATAGAAGTCGAGATGAAATTATTTGAATGTCTGCGGATGGTTCGACATTTATGGACACAGAGGAAAAGTGGCCACTCTTTAAAGAAGAAACTCATAATCTTAGGCTTTCATTGGCAGCAGATGGTGTCAATCCATTTGGAGAGATTAGATCTGTTTACTCAGTGTGGCCTATTTTTGTTATCAACAATAACATTCCTCCATGGATGTCAATAAAGAGGGAGCACATAATGTTGGCAATGATTGTTCCATGTATTTTATTATTTAAATATAGTCGTCTACATTTAATTATAAATATTGTAGTAAAATGGTCATAATAATTATGTAATGTTTTTGTTCATTCAATTAGGTAAGTACCAAGTTAAAGATATGAATTTATATATTGAGCCTCTTATCGACAAGTTGCTGGAGTTATGGAATGGTGTCACTATGTGTGACATCTCTAGACCAATAGGACAAAGACAATTTCAATTCCATGTGATGCTTCTATGGAAAATACACGATGCCCCAGGGCTACAGATTTTTGTGGTATGTTATAGTGTTTAAGTTGTGCATGAACATTATAATTCAAAAAATTATCATATTTAATCCAATTATACATTATCTTGTAGGTCTTCAAACAAAGGGAAAATTTGCATATTGTGGTTGAAAGATGAAATCTCGTCATTCAAAAAGTTTAGGAAAACAGGTGTTTGATGAGTATAGGCACTTTCTCCACAAAAATCATAAGTATCGAAATACTGAAAAACATCTTTTCAATGGGAAAGAAGAGAATATATCAAAGCCACAAACAATGGCACCTCACCTGTGGAAGTTGGAATATAATAGAATTAATCGTCAAGGGAATGCCATTCCATCTAATGGTTTATGTCATAAAACATCTTTTCTATTTTGTTTTGTTTATTGATGATGTGATTGATGATCAGGAAGGTCATGAAGGCATAAATGACCACCTTTCTAAGGGACTAAAAAGTTATCACCAACAATTTAGTAGGTTTCCCTACTACGAGCAGTTACAAATTGTGCATTTGTTTGATACTATGCATATTGGAAAGAATATAACATAGACATTATGGAAAATATTGGATGGAAGGCGTGACAAACAAATTTTTTTCAAAATATGTAGTGACATTCAAGATTCCAATCATGCAATGATAAATGTCATTCAATCAAATAGCCGTGGAGACTAGATTAATATAAGTGAGCTTCCTTGGTTATTAATGGACCAGAAAAGCAATGCTATAAAAGAAGTCATACGAAAAATTCAATTTCCCACAAGATTTGCTGCGAACATAAACAATCTCATATAAAAAAAAAGTGAATTTGGGCTAGGGATGAAAACACATGATTGGCATACCTTCATTAAGGTAATTCATGTTCTTGTGGTTTTACTATGTATTTAAGTACTGTGTGTACGTTTCATTGTATTATGTTAGAAAAAAATGAAAAGATAATTTAATAATTGTTACTGTAAATTCTACCTCTATCTCTCCCAGACCACTTCGACAATAATGTCAAGCAAGTCATAGATGATCTTGGAAAATACATGAGGTAAGTAGTGATATTTTTTAAGTTTGTTGTATAGATATTATATTTGCAATTTATTTTACTTGTTATGTAATATATATTTTTGTGTCTTGAATATCTTGTAGGTGGTTGTCATGTAAAGAAATCAATAAAGAAGATGTAAAATATTGGAAGAGAAATATTCCTCATATAATGTGTGAAATGCAAAAGTGTCTACCTCCAGCTTTTTTCAATGCACAAGAACACTACCTCATACACCAAGTTGAGGAGATTGAATTGTCTGGACCTGTACACACTAGGTCAATGTGGATGGTGGAGAGGCACTTGAAATTTTTGAAGGCTTTGGTTCGACAAAGAGCACATCCTGAGGGTTCTATGGTGGAGGAATATATGGTATACTAGACTATGGTATACATTTCTAAATATCTTCCTAAGTTTGCAGCAAAGATCCATGTGGATCGCATTTGGGATCCCAACCCCACTAACAAATTTGAAGGGGAGTACTTGACGAGGAAAGGTAGATTGAGGAAAGTGAGAGGTAATTATAATATGTTATTGTATTTAATTAATTCATAATCTTGAAAATAAACTGGTTGTAAGACATCTATTTATTTTTTGTACAGTTGGTCGAGAGTGGGATGCACTACATTTGTATATTGCAAACAATCTTGATTGGATGATGGTATGGGTTGAACGGTGTCAACATTCTGGATGCACATTAACATGGGAAGGTGTGGCTTCATTGGCTAAAGAAGCTCATCGTAATGGAGATTCCAATGTTATGCAAAGGGAAATTGATTTAGCATATGGTTTAAGAGATAAACAGGTACGTATAAATTTATTAATCACCCATATGTTTATCAACTCACAATGCAATAAATTTTACATGTTTGACATATTGTAGGTCAAATGTTGGTATTTTGGTATGGTTTTGTCATTGATGTCAACACCTACTAAACACTTATCAACTCTGGCACTTTGGAGAATCAGCAACATTCACCAGCAAGCAAATGACTCATGCACAGTCACCAGTATTTGGTACATCAACAAGATATAATGATCACCGACACTTGGAATGATATGGAAAACACATAGTTCTATTGAAGACATCATGTGGATACTTTGTCTTGGAGTTTTGTTTATTGGTATATTCATATTTACATATTTTCTATTAGCAGCAAATAGGTCTAGGGTTACACCAGCAGGTTTATCTTTTCCAGATCAGCATGACACGCTATGGAGATGATTAATTATTATTGTAAATGCATTAAGCTGACATGTTGAATTGATTATTGCGTCAAATATTGTATTGTTTGTAAAATGTTTTTATTGTAATATCTTGTAGAGTCGACCTACTAAAATTGGTCTTAGGTTATGGTATAAATGTAAGATCTTATTTGTAAGATCAAATGTGGAATGCGAAAAAGGATTGTGTGAAGGTATATGCAAAAATAAGTAGAGCTAAACATGCAGACATCATTTGAAGATTGAAGAAGGGTTTTTGTGAAGATAATTAGAACTACACCGGTATTGAATCCAACATATGAAGATGCTATTTTGTGTAGTACATTCTTATTGGACTTAACCATCCAACTGTAGTCAGTGTTGTTGGCATTTTTTATGTTCATGTTGTGATTGTCATTGATGGACACATACTTGCATTGAGATCCTCTTTATATGTATAAGTTAGAACACAACCGGCATTTGTTCCAACCGGTATGGTGTATTATAGTCTTTAGACTATTGATGTTTTGCAGAATGTGTTTCCCGGTCTGAAGCGTCATGTTAACCTCAAGTGGTACGAGGGATTAAAGTGGCATAACACATTTATACCAGTCTTCATTTTTGTCAAACTGGCAACCGGCATTTTATATGAACCGGTATACTCTGTGATGAGTTACCAACCAACATTGTGTGATGAGTTACCCTCCATCGATTGTTTGACAGTACTGACACTGTAGCGATGCTTTTTGTGACATGTCACCAAGTATGTCCAGGTTCATTGAACCTAGGAAATTGTAATGTAATCCTATTGGACCGACATGAAATCAGTTTCCTTTATAAGGACATCATGTCTAGGGTTTTAGGTTGTTGAAGTTATTGTTGTTGCGATAGTTGATATTGTGGCTAGGGTTTAAGGTGGTTGAGGAGTTGGAGAGATTATGAATGTGTAGAAGACTGAAATAATGCTATAGTGCATTAAGAATGAGCTATCAAGGATCTAACCGAGTAGTCTATGCTATTAGATAGATCAAACACTTGTTGATTACTCACATCTTTAACAATTTAACAAGTCTGTAGCCCTTAACCGGGTAGGCCCAAAAGCTTTTTTGTAAATCCTCTAACAAGGTGGTTCACGTCTATGGATCTAAAATCCTCTAGCAAGGTAGTCTTTAATTGGGCTTATCTCCTAACAAAGATTGAGATTCCTAATAGGATCTGTTCTGGTGAAGAACATTATAAGACCTTAACCTGTCTGGTTCCTATTCTGCAGATAGTTACTTGTGAGTTCCATCTCACCGTGGTTTTTCCCATTTGGGTTTCCATGTCAAAATATCTTGTGTTATGGTGTTTGTGCTTTCGTGGGTGAATGCATTATTAGCTATTTGGTTTGCATGTTTATTAGCCATTTTGTTTGTTAAATTGTTTTACTGGTTTACTGCTAGTCTTGCAAAGTGTTTAAGTACAAAGATTTTTGGCATACTAATTCACCCCCCCTCTTAATATTCATCAATTGGTATCAGAGCCAACCTTTCTATAAGTTTAACCACTTGGAAAGAGATATCAGGGAATACACATTGAGGGAACTTACCCACTAGCTCACTCAGTCTGAGCAAGCCTATGATGATCTTATGGTCAAATACAAGGCATCTCAAGCAAAACAAAGAGAACATGTAGAAAAAATGATGGA
This sequence comes from Cryptomeria japonica, assembly GCF_030272615.1. Taxonomy (NCBI): domain Eukaryota; kingdom Viridiplantae; phylum Streptophyta; class Pinopsida; order Cupressales; family Cupressaceae; genus Cryptomeria; species Cryptomeria japonica. The sequence continues at coordinate 64,816,034 of NC_081415.1, read as the reverse complement.
GCTATCTGAAAATAGTTCTTCAGACGAAGCAGACATGGAAGCCCTAATTGCTGAAGTAAATAAGTTGAATGAATCAAACTCCAACCTGAGAAAGGAGTTGGAAGGACTGACTATCCGGATGTGTCAAGAGCTTGAGAACTGGAGAAAAGCTAAAGACCTAGTGAAAGAAAGAGATCATGAGATCTCCAAGCTGAAACAAGAAATGAGTGCCCTAAATGCTCAACTCCATGCAAGCAAGGTGGAAAAGGAAGACATGTAAGGAGAACTGAACACTGCCATCTCTGAGAGTGAAAACCTATTGGTAACAAATGCTGCTATTTCCAAAGAACTCTCTGAGTCAAAGGAAATACTTGCTAAGTTCAACAAGAGTACTGTCAAGCTAGAGCAGAAGCTTGAATCTGCCAAACCGGTCAAGAACACCAATGGACTTGGTTATTCCGGTCATGAGGAAGGTGAGACCTCTGGTACAAATGCTGGAACATCAAAGAAACAACCGACATCAAAGGATAAAGGTAAGCAAAAGTTTAAACCTGTTTGTTTCAACTGTCTTAAAGAAGGACATACTGCTAATGTGTGTAGGACTAAGGCTTACAACAATTTTCCTTATTTCCTAAATGATAAGCCTAGATCCTATAGATTTGATGGTAACTATTATGTATGCAACAAGTATGGGCATAGAGCATCTAAATGCAAATCTATTATGAATAACACTGGAAGATATCCTCAGAGGACCCAAGGAGTTGGTCCTAAACCTTTTGTGAACCAGAATCACAACCAGTTTAATGCCTTCAATCATCAGCCAAGAAGTGGTGGTTATCAAGCGGCAACTGGATGGAGAGAAAATTGTATGATCTATCATGGTCATGGTTACAATGTTGTAGCATGCAGAAGGAAGTATGGAAACATGAACAATGGACCTTGGAGAGCACCTAGATTGGTCTGCTATCATTGCAACAAACTGGGTCACATTGCCAGATTCTATAGATAAAGAAAAAGCATATCTAATGATATACTGGTCACTCCGGAAGGAAACATTGATGTTGACACTGTTCAAGTGGACATGAAAAAAATATGGAAGGAGAAACTAGCAGTGTTACAAGAGGAACTGATTTCTACACCTAGTGTGGAAATCACAGAACCAACAAACTAAGCTGTAGAAAAGCTTAGGGGGAGCAAACGGCTAAATGTTTCGAACCCCCGGTTTACATCGGTAAAAGATCTTAACCAGTATGTGATACCTGTCATTTGGCAGAAGACCAGAAATGGTAAAAAGCCAAATTAGGGTTTACGCCCTAATGGAAGAGCATTAATGATGGTAGGTGAAGAATATGTTTAAAAGCATTTTTCAAATCATTTCTCACTAGTAGTTTTCGAGCGAAGAAAAGTTTTTCAAAGAGAAGAGTGACAAAAAGGTGATTTGAGCAGAGATTTTGAGAAATTGAGAAACCACAAAGGAGATTCAAATTCAAACTGGAAACAGTCAAGTGGAGAACACAAAGCGATGATTCAGCAACCGACAAAGTGTAAAGTGAAGGAGAATTGACAAGCCCTAATTTCACGTGTTTCAAAAGGTATTTCTCGATTTCTTAAGATTTATATCATGGCTTCTGCATCTCATACTAGTTCTAATGCATCTATCGAGTCTGCAAGTTTTATTCAACAGAAGTCCAAGTATAATACCCTATCACAAGTTTTGGCTGGTGTGATAGTAGAAGAGGGATTTTCTGACTACATAGATTGCAAGATAGAAGATCTAGGGTCTCTTGCTATCCACACCCAGTTAGGTTTATTTTGTGGAAAAGATAAGAAGATCAAACTGGAGTTTAATATTTTGGAGAAGAAAATGCTCCACAATGTTGTTTACTTCCTGGAAGATTTCACAGAGGATCACATAAGGATCATTCTGAGCAGAGTCCATGGTGATAAGATGTACCTAGAGAGAACACATGACATCATGCCACAGGCAATTCATGTAGTCACCGAATTCTACAATATAGGGGAAGTGTCAGCCCTAAGAACTGTGAGCAAAACTAAAATGTCCAAGCTCACTGGTTCAGTGAGCGACTCACGAGGCATGACAGTAAATTATATCAAAGATGATCTGGTGAAGTATGCATGCATGGTGATTGGATATCGGACATTCTCAGCTAGCAAAATTAACTCTGTATCTGCTACAGTGGTAAATGCCGCTTACCGGATGATAAAGGAGGATGTATCATTTGATTTGTGCACCAGTATGCAGAGACAACTCCTATTGAATCTGAAGGCGATCAAACAGGATAATGCACTTAGGCTCAAGTTTGGACAACTACTGGTTGGGTTGTTCATCTATTTCCAAGGCTACTTTCCCGGAGTAGGAGATGTCCAATGGTCTGGTGACCAACCGATGACCAAGCAAATCAAGGAAAGCATTGAAGCAATTGGAACCTGCTACCCTGATGTTCTGAACAAGTATTTTGATGAGTTCAGAAGGAAAATGAGCCAAAGAGTGAGGATATTAGGTGACATCATCAAGAAATATGAAGATGATATCTGCTTCACCATCCAAGTAGATAAATTCATAATGGAGGCTGTTGAGCCTAGACAAGAAGAGGTGGAGCCAATGGGCTATGAGGTGATGTACAATATGCTAGAAGGGTATGCCTCTACCCTTATTGCCTCACCACTTGATCCTAAGGCGAAGAGAACCGACACCTACCTAGAGAGGATAGCACCGGTTGAGGAACCACTAGCAATGAAAGAAAAAGAACCGATAGTGAAGAAGGCAAAGGCAGTGCCTGCAACATCCACACCGGTTACTACTACAACTCCAAAAGTGACCAAGCGGTCACCAACTAAGAAGAAACCGGAAGCTGCACTGGCTAAAGTGTTCCAAAGAAGGAGGAAGACAAGGAATACCTCTCCAGACTTAGAAGAAACTGTGTCTGAGGAAAAGCCAAAGAAAACACATCAAGCAAAGAGGAAGACAAAAAATGAACCAGCATCATCTACACCGGTAAATATAGATATATGTTCCTATAAACCTTTGATACATTGTCAAAGAACAATAAAGAATATTAGGAGAAAAGTGCTAAATGACTTACTTGAGTGTTTTGATGACTTCAATGAGGATGAGAAGGAAGTGGTTGAAAAGGAAATAATTCAATATTTATGTCACCCTCAGAGATTAAATCTCAGACACTGGATTCTCTATATATGTCATCAGATAATAGATGGTGCATTGCCATAAAGAAAGAACAGGAAATTAGGGAGAAGGTTTTTGCACAGTACTTTCCCGACCTGTCAAATTTGAAATTGTTTGATGTTATTGACCAAAATAAAGGACTCTTCTTCACTAGAAAAAGAAGACTCTGGTTGTTAGAAGGTAGAGTTGCTGATGTCGAAAAAGACACTCATCTATATATGAGAACTACTATCCAGACTCACAAAGCGCGTCTAGCCAATCGACAAGCTGAAGAAGAACCGATTATATCCAAACTGGACGAAGTATTTGATGATGAAGGAAATCCGATTGTTGAACCGATCGACACCATTGATGTCGATGCTCTGGACATTGAGGATGATGCTTAGGAAACACCATCTAAGGCAATAGGATAGAAGCAATAGGCTAAACAGGCTAATAAGCAAGCCGAGGATAGATGGGAAGTGATAAAGGAAGAGGCAGAGTAGAAGAAAAAGGAAGAAGAAGAGAAGTAGAAAAGGGATGAAGAAGAAAAGGAGAAGAAAGATGAAGAAGAGAAGAAGAATAAAGATGAAGAAGAGAAGAAGAAGAAGGATGAAGAAGAAAAGAAGAAGAAAGATGAAGAAGAGAAGAAGAAGGAGGAAAAGAGAAAAAGAAGCAAGAGGATGAAAATAAAAAGAAGGAAGAAGAAGATAAGGAATAGGAGAAGAAGAAGGAAGCAGAGAAGAAGAAGAAGGAAGAGGAAGAAAAAGCAAAGGAAAAGAAGAGAGAAGCAGAGAAAAGGAAGAAGGAAGAGGAGGATAAGGAAGCAGAGAAGAGGAGAGAAGCAGAGAAGAAGAAAGCAGAAGAGGACAAGGCAGGAGAAGCAGAGAAGAGCACCCAGATGGACACTCCAAAGGCAACCGGGACTCAAGCCAAACTGGCTAACTTACCAGTCCTATAGATCTCCAGTCTGCAAGTGAAACGGAGCTAATGCAAAGCATCAAGGTAGCTCAAAAGCACCTTGAAATCATTCGATGGAAGAAGCAGCAGGATGTAATTCAAGCAACTATGGATATTCTTACCGGTTTGATACTCGATACAAGTCTTCCCAACACTAATTCATCACTAGCTAAACTCAAGCTCCTATGCACAGTAGTGGATGATTAGGTGCAGAGCCTTAAAGAGGCAGCGGAGGCTAATGTCAAGAAGGAGCATCAAAAATCTCTTAATATAGCTCTGGTGAAGAAGTTGAATGAGCTTCGGACTGAACTGAAGAAAGAACAAAAGGATATAAGGGATGCTCTAGATGAGGGGAATCTGCTACTCAGTAAAATCTGCCAACCCCATCTATTTTATGATGATGTGCTAGCTCAAAAGCAAAAACTTGAAAAGGACTTGTAGTCCTACTTGAGCACATTCAAGCCGCCTTATGATTCCTTTACAACTTATGGGTAAACCGTTCATCGGTTTCACATCTAGTCAACAAAAATGGAGCAAGAGATCAACACTCAGTCTAGAGATTTGCAGGAGCTACAACTGGTTCTACTCCCATGATTGCAAATTCTTCAGAAGTGCTATTTGAACCTGGATGCCTTAACAGTTACATAGGAGATGAGCATAATTGATGCCATGGAAGAATAGGTCTCCTAGATGCAGAAAGAGCAAGAAGTACCCACCTCCCTACTTGAGTCCTGGTCTTTGTCAATGAAACAATTCTTGCAGGACTTTAAATCTATTTTTGACAAGTATCATTCCTTGTTGTCATAAACTTTTATTATTTTTAATATCAAATGAAAACAGGGTTGTTTAGCTATACTTTGTCATTGTTGGCAAAGGGGGAGGAGAATTCTATTTGGAAAAGCATCTGGTAATCAAAATTTTGATTATATGCTCTGAATATCTCAATGTTTATGCTCTATATGCAAAAGTGCTATACATTGTATTGTTAAAGGGATAGTGTACATGCTTAGGGGGAGCAATTTTGCTTATGGCATGATTTTGTTGTAAAACACTTACATGTCAAAATTTTATTTTCCTAAGTGTTGCCATCAATGCCAAAGGGGGATATTGTTGGCATTTTTGATGTTTAGGTTGTGATTGTCATTGATGGACACACACTTGCATTGAGATCCTCTTTATATGTATAAGTTAGAACACAACTGACATTTGTTCCAACCGGTATGGTGTATTATAGTCTTTAGACTATTAATGTTTTGCAGAATGTGTTTCCCGGTCTGAAGTGACATGTTAACCTCAAACGGTACGAGGGATTAAAGTGGCATAACACATTTCTACCAGTCTCCATTTTTGTCAAACAGGCAACTGACATTTTATATGAACCGGTATACTCTGTGATGAGTTACCAACCGACATTGTGTGATGAGTTACCCTCCACCGATTGTTTGACAGTATCGACACTGTAGCGATGCTTTTTGTGACGTGTCACCAAGTATGTCCAGGTTCATTGAACCTAGGAAATTGTAATGTAATCCTATTGGACCGACATGAAATCAGTTTCCTTTATAAGGACATCATGTCTAGGGTTTTAGGTTGTTGAAGTTATTGTTGTGATAGTTGATATTGCGGCTAGGGTTTAAGGTGGTTGAGGAATTGGAGAGATTATCAATGTGTAGAAGATTGAAGTAATGCTATAGTGCATTAAGAATGAGCTATCAAGGATCTAACTGAGTAGTTTGTGCTATTAGATAGATCAAACACTTGTTGATTACTCACATCTTTGACAAGTCTGTAGCCCTTAACCGAGTAGGCCCAAAAGCCTTTTTGTAAATCCTCTAACAAGGTTGTTCACATCTATGGATCTAAAATCCTCTAGCAAGGTAGTCTTTAATCGGACTTATCTCCTAACAAAGATTGAGATTCCTAACAGGATCTGTTCTGGTGAAGGACATTGTAAGAGCTTAACCGGTCTAGTTCCTATTCTATAGATAGTTACTTGTGAGTTCCATCTCACTGTTGTTTTTCCCATTTGGGTTTCCATGTCAAAATATCTTGTGTTATGATGTTTGTGCTTCCGTGGGTGAATGCATTATTAGCTATTTGGTTTGCATGTTTATTAACCAATTTGTTTGTTAAACTATTTTACCGGTTTACTGCTAGTCTTGCAAAGTGTTTAAGTACAAAGATTTTTGGCATACTAATTCACCCCCCCCCTCTTAGTATTCATCAAGTGTGACTCCCATTTTGTGATTGAGTGGTGAGCTCTAGGCACTTGGCCTTTCTGCATGTGTAGACCCCATTTATGTACACTTACTATTGGCAGTAGTATCATCTGATTGTGGGTAAGGTTTCCCACCATGGTTTTTCTCCTTATAGGGTTTCCATGTACAAATATTGGTGTTATGTGTTGTGGATGTCTTTGTCTTTATGTTTCATGCACTAATCCTTACTGGTATAGCAATTAACTGTTAAAATGATCTATTGGCATATTAAACTGGTTTACCGGTATTAAGAAGTAAGTTGGTTAAGTTTTTTTTCGTTTGAATTTATTTGACAACTGATTCACCCCCCCTCTCAGTTGTCTCCGAGACCTAACAATTGGTATCAGAGCCTAGTCCTCTTTTACAGAAGTTTAATAGCTTGAGGAGATCCAATGTCTACTAACTATTTTAGGAAGGATAGTCCTAAACTTGATGGAACCAACTATGGCATATGGAAGATCAGAATGGAGACACATCTAAATTGCATTGGAAAGGACATTAGGGATGTTACAAAGAGTGGTTATACTGCTCCTACTCAGAGTCAGTCCAATCCACCTAACTTTACTAAAGGTGAGGAAAATGATTGCAAAGCAAGAGAAGCACTTTTGAGTGCATTATCTGATTAGCAAATCATGGGACTATCAGATAGGTCTACTACTATAGCTATTTGGGATCATTTGGAAACACTAAATGAAAGAGATTCCACAATCAAAATTGGAAAACTTGAAAGCTTCCAGGTTAGGTATGAACATCTGAAAATGGAAGAAGATGAAAGGATTTTTGCTTTTATGGAAAGAGTAAATGAGATTGTTTTGGGTATTAAATGTTGTGGAGGAACCTTAAGTGAAGATGAAATTGTTTCAAAATTTTTAAGAGGATTTCCACTGGCATATAAAATGAAAGTCACTACTATAAACGAGTTAAGAACAATGCCTAATACATCAGTTACTAGGGATACATTAATTGGGAAACTCTCAGCTTTTGAAATTGAAGAATTTGGTCCTATTGCTACTATAAAGCTAGATTTGTCCTTTAAAGCATCAACATCATCTACTCCATCATTTGACAAATCTAATTGGAAAGCCTTTTATGCAAGAGATCTTGAAGAAAGCAGGAAAGAGAATGAAGAACTTGAAGCACTATTTGCAAGGAAGATGCCTAAAGGTCCGGTTGGAAGTAAGTATGAAGGTAAAGCACTCTTTAAATGTTTTAACTGCAATAAGATTGGTCATATGGTTTCAAGATGCCCTGATAGACATGCTAGACAAAGAGAAGAAGCTAGAAGAACATACAAGCCTAACCCTGAATATCAGAGATACAGATTTAAGAAGAATAAAGACAAATCTTGTTGCATTGTTGATGAAGGTGTGACTGATGATTTTGATGAGGATTCAATAGACAATGGATGGGTTTTTGTTTCTATATTAGAAGATCAACCGACACCTACTGCTCAATTGTTAGAATAGGCCTTAGTAGATAAAGTTGAAGTAAAGGATGAATGGATCATTGATTCAGGATGCTCACATCATATGACAGGAGACAAAGGTAAATTCTTGAACTTTCAAGAATACAATGGAGGCTTAGTTATATTTGGAGATGACAAAGTTTGCTCAATCAAAGGTAAGGGTGCAATATCTATTGATGGTAAGAATAACACTGACAATGTCTACTATGTTGAAGGATTAAAGCATAATCTTTTGAGTGTTGGTCAATTAGTTGAGAAAGGATTTCAGTTACAATTTAAAAATGGAAAATGCAAAATCATAAATAGAACTGGTTTGGAAATTGCAACTGGTAATCAGACTAGAGGTAATATCTTTCAATTGAATAACAGTGAAAAGACATACTTGATTGCACATATAGATGAATGTTGGTTATGGCATAAGAGACTCTGTCATGTAAACTTTGATTGCATGGTGAAGATCAGTACTACTAAGGTAGTTAGAGATTTACCTAAAATTGTCAAACCTCAAAATATAGTATGTAAGGAATGTCAATTTGGAAAACAAGTTAGAGCTAGTTTCAAAAGTATTCCAAAAAAATCCAATAATGCTCTTGATTTGATTCACACTGATTTATGTGGTCTAGCTAGAACTAAAAGCTTACAAGGTGATAGATATTTCATGCTAATCATTGATGACTACTCTAGAATGTGTTGGGTTACTTTTCTTAGAGAAAAATCAGAAGCACTAGGAAAGTTTAAATTGTTCAAAGCAATGGTATAAAATGAAACTAGTAAGAAAATCAAATGTCTAAGATCAGGTCAAGGAGGACAATTTACATCTAAGGAATTTAATACATTCTGTAAAGTGAATGGAATCAGAAGACAGATATCAACACCTCAGACACCACAGCAGAATGGAGTTGTTGAAAGGAAAAATAGAACTATCTTGGATGCAACAAGAAGTATGTTATCAAAAGAAAACCTACCACATGTATATTGGAGAGAGGTAGTCAATATAGTGGTCTATACATTCAACAAAGTTCACATCAAAGGTGAAACCGATAAGACCCCTCATGAACTATGGTTTGGTAATACTCCTACTCTTAAGTATTTCAGAATTTTTGGAAGCAAATGTTACATTAGAAGAGATGAGTATATTGAAAAATTTGATCCTAGAAGTGATGAAGGAATATTTCTTGGTTATTCATCTAAGAGAAAGGCATATAGATGTTTTAACAAAAGATTGCAGAAAATTGTTGAAAGTACAAATGTAAAGATTGATGAACAATTCAGAGGAACTTCAAGGTATATAGACTTTGAACTAGCAATAGAAATTTTGGCAAATGAACCTACTCTATATCCACCAATACAAAATGAAGATCCAATTACCCCAGTATCATCTGAGGATTCCACAGTAACTGAGGAATACCAACAAACAAAGACACCCCAGTATGTAAGACTGAATCATTATGAAGATTAGATAATTGGAAACAAGTTTAAAGGAGTTATGACAAGAGGAAGATTAGAAAATGAAGAGGTATGTCTTATTTCTCAAATTGAACCATCATCTGTTAATGAGGCACGTGAAGATAAATTTTGGATTAAAGCTATGGAATAAGAATTAGAACAAATTGAGAAAAATAACACTTGAAAATTAGTTCTCCGACCTAAAGATAAAAATGTAATTGGAACCAAATGGGTATTCAGAAACAAACTTAATGAAGATGGTAAGGTTGTCAAAAATAAAGCAAGACTAGTGTGTAAGGGATATTCTCAGAAGGAAGGAGTTGATTACAATGAAACCTTTGCACTGGTAGCTAGAATTGAGGCAGTCAGATTATTTTTGGCTTTTGCAGCACACAAGAACTACAAAGTTTATCAAATGGATGTTAAATGTGCATTTTTGAATGGAGATCTTGAAGAGGAAGTCTACATTGAACAACCTGATGGATTTTCTTTGACAGATGACAATGATATGGTTTGCAGGTTAAGAAAAGCTTTGTATGGACTGAAGCAAGCTCCAAGAGCTTGGTATGCAAGATTGGATAAGTATCTTTTGAAGATTGGTTTTACTAAAGGAAATGTAGACATCAATTTATTTTATAAAGTAACTAATGATAACATCTTGATTATAGAAGTATTTGTTGATGATATAATGTTTGGAGGAGAAGATGGATTATGTAAAGAATTTTCTATTAAAATGCAGCAAGAATTTGGAATGTTTATGATTGGAGAAATAAAATTTCTTTTAGGATTGCAGATTTCACAGACTGATAAAGGTATATTCTTGAGTCAATCCAAGTACTTAAAAGAGTTACTAAAGAAATTTGGGATGGAGAACTCTAAACCGGTAAGCAGACCTTTGACAACAAATGACAAATTATCACAAAGGGATGAATCTACACTTGTTAATCCAACTAGATACAAATCTATGATAGGAGGTTTATTGTATTTGACACAAACCAGACCTGATATTATGAATGTAGTATGTATTGTTTCAAGATTTCAAAGTAATCCTAGAGAAAATCATGAATCAGTAGTAAAAAGGATTTTACGGTACTTACAAGGCACTATAAATCTTGGATTATGGTATCCTAGAGATGAAAACTTTGAATTATGTGCATACACAGATGCAAATTGGCATGAGATGTGGATGATAGAAAAAGTACCACCGATGGAGCATTCTTTCTTGGAAACAGACTAGTCTCTTGGTTGAGTAAGAAACAAAGTTGTACATCTTTATCAACAGCAGAATCAGAATATGTTGTAGCAGCAACTAACTGTACACAGGTACTATGGCTTAAGCAAATGTTGAAAGACATAAAGGTAAAATGCAAGGAACCTATTACTATCTATTGTGATAACACTACAACAATTGATATATCTAAGAATCCGGTATTACATTCTAAAACCAAACATGTTTCTATCAAATTAAATTTTCTAAGGGAAAATGTTGAAGCAAAGGAAATAAAACTGGTTTCTGTGAATACCAAAGAGCATATTGCAAATATCTTTACTAAACCTCTGCCTAAGGAGACTTTTGAATATCTCATAGATCAGCTTGGGGTCATACCCCCACCAGTAGAGACTTAGGAAGTTGATGATTATCATCAACTGGCAGAATTAATAGAGAAATATTTTATTCCACCTTTGATGGGAAGCTACTTCTCAGGGGGAGTAGTTGGTATATTGAATTGATTTATATTTTGTATACGAACTTGGTTTTGTTGTAACTTTGGCATTTGATGTCAAATGGGGAGAGATTGGTATGGAAAAACTTTGAAAAACACAAGGAAAATACATGTTGCTCCTAGGGGGAGAGATTCTTGTTTGGGAGAGATTATTACTCTCTGTATATCTCTTTTTGGAGATTGTTGGTTTTTGGTATTTGGCATTTCTGTTTTGGCACTTTGATGGTCTTTCCATCTTGTGTTGCCATCAATGCTAAAGGGGCATATTGTTGGTATTTTGGTATGGTTTTGTCATTGATGTCAACACGTACTAAACACTTATCAACTTTGGCACTTTGGAGAATCAACAACATTCACCGGCAAGCAAATGACTCATGCACAGTCACCAGTGTCTGGTACACCGGCAAGATATAATGATCACTGACACTTGGAATGATATGGAAAACACATGGTTATGTCGAAGACATCATGTGAACACTTTGTCTTGGAGTTTTGTTTATTGGTATATTCATATTTACATATTTGTTGTTACCGGCAAATAGGTCCAGGGTTACACTAACATGTTTATCTTTTCCAGATCAGCACGACATGCTATGGAGATGATTAATTATTATTGTAAATGCATTAAGCCAACATGTTGAATTGGTTATTGCATCAGATATTGTATTGTTTGTAAAATGTTTTTATTGTAATATCTTGTAGAGCTGACCTACTAAAATTGGTCTTAGGTTATGGTATAAATGTAAGATCTTATTTGTAAGATCAAATGTGGAATGCAAAAAAGGATTGTGTGAAGGTATATGCGAGAATAAGCAGAGCTAAACATGCAGACATCATTTGAAGATTGAAGAAGGGTTTTTGTGAAGACAAATAGAACTACATTGGTACTGAATCCAGCATATGAAGATGCTATTTTGTGCAGTACATTCTTATTGGATTTAACCATCCCACTGTAGTCAGTGTGACTCCCATTTTGTGATTGAGCAGTGAGCTCTAGGTGCTTAGCCTTTCTACATGTCCAGGCTCCATTTATGTACACTTACTATCTGTAGTAGTATCATCTAATTGTGGGTAAGGTTTCCCATCATGGTTTTTCCCCTTACAGGGTTTCCCCATACAAATATTGGTGTTATGTGTTGTGGATGTCTTTGTCTTTATGTTTCATGCATTAAATTCTTACCGGTATAGAAATTAACTGTTAAAACTATCTACCGACATATTAAACTGATTTATCGGTATTAAGCAGTAAGTTGGTTTAGTTGTTTCTAGTTTGAATTTATTTGACAACTAATTCACCCCCCCTCTCAGTTGTCTCTGGGACCTAACATCAAACACCACAATGCTATGTGCTGCAATAGTCATAAATTTCACATTAAAAAGTTGGATGACACAAAGAAAACTTGTGATTCTGGCATCACTGTAGTCTTTGAGGTGACAAATATTTCATCGAGAAATGACATACATCGTCAATAGTCTGAAAATCGATACTATGACATTTTGGATGATATACTTGAGTGTGACTTTAATTCCTTCAAATTAGTTTTGTTCGTCATCAAATGGTACAAGCTACGATTGAATAAAAGTGATCCTGATAGAACTGTTATTGAACATGATAATGGTTTTACAATGGTTATACAAGGTCATTTGAACCAGTTGGGGATGAGCCTTATGTTCTTCCAAGCCAATGTGAGCAAGTATTTTACTCAGAGGTTCCATATAAACCAGGTTGGTCATTTGTTGTTAGACATGATCCAAGAGGAAGGCCGATAAAGTATAATGTGATGGAAGAAGAAGATACCAAAGAAGTAGAAGATGAAGTAGATGATGATCACGATCGACAGTTTCTCGAAGAAGAAGAAGAAGAAGAAGAAGAAGAAGGACAAGGAGAAGGAGAAGGAGAAGGAGAAGGAGAAGGAGATGGTGATGGTGATGGTGATGGTGATGGTGATGATGGTGATGACAATGGCGAAGATGGTGGTGGTGGTGGTGGTGGTGGTGGTGGTGGTGGTGGTGATGATGATGACGACGACGATGATGATGATGATGATGATGATGATGATGATGATTATCATCATCATCATCATCATCATCATCATCATCATCATCATCATCATCATCATCATCATCATCATCATCATCATCATCATCATCATCATCATCATCATCATCATCATCATCATCATCATCATCATCATGATATTCATGATGATGAATGAAATGTATGAGGTATGTGATTAGTATATTATATATTTAATATTGATTTATTGATAAAAAAAATATTACATAATTAATTCACTATGTCTTAAATTCTAATGCCATTACATAATTAATTCATGATGCACCTTTTAATATGGAGATGGAGATAGGGAGAGTGACTATTTATGTGACATTTTTAAAACTTTGTGTTTATTTATGGAATTTGGATTGTTTATTAGCTATGTGATGGATGTTGATTTAAAATACATATGTGATGGATTACATGTTTATGATGATACATGTGACATTTTTTGAACTTTGTATTTATTTATAGAATGTGAATTGTTTATTACCTATGTGATGGATGGTGATTTATGATGCATATGTGATTGATTACATGTTTATGATGACACATATGTGATGCTAATTATGATGCTCAATTACATATATGATGATACATCATGTGATGCTTATGATACGTATATATTTATTGTTTATCAACTTACAAATGTAGTAATGCTTATGATGCTCAATTGATGGTGTTGATTTCATGTATAGTCTCTATGTGATGCTATCACCCTTGGTGGGAATAGGTCGTTGACTACAGACATCATCAACCACTTAGTTAAGGATCTTGCATAGTCTACATAAAGTAAAGGTAAGGAATTAAAAAATTTACAATGATATTTATGACAACATATTTTTATTATTTAATACTCTTTTTGTCTACAAAGTTCATGTTGTTCATGTTGTGTACTATGTAATTTTTAGCTAACATAAGATAATTGAATTACATGTGCAGGAACCTGAACCCCTTTGACGAAGATCCTGCACAGTCTCATGGATGGACAAGTATAACTAGTGAATACACCCTAGAGAAACAATTTATTTTTTTAAAATTATTTGGAAAACAAACTTCCTCAATTTTTCAAACCTCGACATTAGTAGCAAATATAATACAGTTATCAACACTTGAGGCCCCAGTTGGACTTATTCAAATTTTAATCCCAAAATCAAATTTAGGGCTGACTTCTTCATCAACATTACCCTCATTTGCAAAAATCTCTCTCTCATTATCAATTAACTCTCTCATTTGATGGATTGCAGGTACCCCAAAATAGGTATTTGTCAGATTTGTCTTCGTAGAGTGAGGGAAATGAAGGGATAGAAAATGAAAGTGAGACATGTAGTAGGTCTACAATAGGGAGATCAACAAGAGGTCAAAAGATTAGAAGAAAATTCAATAAACACATGAATTTTTTTCTTTCTCAAGGGGGGTCATGTTCTTATGATGATGAGACCAAAGGTGACATTGAGGTACCATTGAGGTACAAACATCTACAAAAACAATGGGTGCCTAAGGAATTTCCTCCAATAAACACTGATTTTTATGTTAACGATAGGATATATCGCATAGCACCTTCGTCGTTACATGGTTTCGGCTTATTTTCCATAGACAACATAAAGGTCTATTACAACAAAGTTGCTGAATTGATGAAGTTTGTCAGACCTTATTACAATTACAATAATTGGATGCAGATTGTTCAATATAAAAAAAGTATGCGTAGGTATGCACTGTCAGCAAATTATATACAACAGAAAGATAATGGTCAAAGTAAATGAGTGGTTGTATACATTGATGGTCGGCCAAAAGCAACAGGGAATATTGAAGGTTTTATAAATAGTACATGACCTGGGTCAACTAATAAACAACCCAATTGCATATTTGAGGTGCGTGAGGGGAATCATGTATTTGTATGTGTGATAAAATCAATAAGTGCAGGTGAAGAGCTTCTAATCGATTACAATTTGAATTGTATAGATACAAATAAAGTTAATATCATAGGGGTGGTATGCACTATAGACCATTTAAACTAACCAACCTCTAATTAATGAATCCAATATGCCATTTTATTATGAAATTTTTTTGCTAAGTCTATTGGTTTAATTGTCCTAACGGTTTTTATATTTTTTCTTTGTCACAGGGCGACATGGATCCATCACATGTCGCAGACAGGGATGTAGGTCGCGACACTTCTACCGAGTAGGTAAACCTCATTGTAATTGTACAAATTAGATAGAAGCAAACTATTACATTATTATGTTCTTCTTTTTAGTGATTTAGACTAATTTTGTAATTGTTAATGATATTCTTGACACAGATGGATGATCCGAGAAAGGGAAAGGGAGCTGGAGTACCTGAGCACCTCTCTAGGGATGTGGACTCAATAGGATTAAGTGATGATGACCCTAAAAATTCCACACACCCTATGGAATTCATAAAAAAGCCTCTTAGAAAAATTACTATAGAGATTGTTTCTTTGGCAGCCATGCATCCTATGACTGATGAGATACAAGAGAGGGTGCAAGTATTGATTCAGACAACAGAAAACTTGCATGTAAGTAGTAATGAAAGCTTTAATTATAACAAAAGTTCAATAATGGTTTATATTTTATTCTCTTTTATGTCATTAACTAAAATATGTACGTGTTGTTTTTACAGCAATTTATGTGCCCTCAAGAAAGTCATTGCCATGATTAGGGTGTTGTAGGTACTTCAGGTGATGATGATTTTCTTGGATTAGCGCTTGCTTGGCTTATCACTTTGAGTACCCAAAACACATCATACTTGATACTATCAATCTTCAAAATAAAGGTTCATCCTTGTTTACAATTCTTGCACTTTTCATATATTTAATGTTTGATATATTTAATGTATCATTCTTCAGGTGTTGTCAATGTTCCTATGCAAATGCCACTACCACCTTAGCAGAGGTTAGCCCCACTTGTCTTGCCGACTGCAATGTCAACAACACGTAGCATGTAAACTTCCTCTACTGCACATCATATTGGCCTGCCCACTATTGGTAGATCCCTCTTTTTCTCTATCTTCTGTTATGTGTTTATTTCCCTTCAAGCATTCTTTCTTGGGGGCATTTCATAGTTGATTCATTTTCTACAGGAGGAGATGCACATGAGGATGCATGAGAGGCAACTACTATTGATAACATACCTTCATTTCCTGAATCTTCTCGTATTGCTAGTACGGGAATGTTGCAAGCCACATTATTATATATAGTCTAATTGTACATTACTTTATGGTCCCCTTAAAGATACAAAAGGTTCCAGGTACTTTAAAATTATTATTATATATAGTCTAATTGTAATTTACTTTATGATCACTCGTTTTGGACTAATGATCCCATGAATTTTTTGCAGAAAATGATATTTTCTATAAACATCTTAGTGACATTACATTGCAGATATTTCAGCCCACCATACATAAAAGGTGGTACATCATATGTGAACTAATCCTAATCCACTATTTTGATTTCATATCATTGCTAGAATAGGTTTCCTTTGATCCATTTCTTGAACTATAATAAATGTAGATTCAGTTCATTTCTAAATCTAACACATTTCTTTTTTCTTTAAAAGGTGGAATGACCAAGAAAAAAGGTTAAAAGATGAATTGACAAACCAAATGGTTGAGTGGTTTGGAAATGACACCTTTGAGAAAACCAAGCTCCTTGAAAAAGCTAGCACATATTCTAAAGTATGTGAGGGACCAATATAGGACCCATTTAGAGAGGAACCTAAAGTACGAGCATCCCCCCATGATTCTAGAGAGGGAGTGGAAGGACCTGATTTTGGATGCCAAAGAGAGAATTGAAAGGAAAAAAGGAAATACACCACCAGACACCAAAAAAAGGTACGAGATACTATTAAGAATGTAATTATGTACTAATTAATTACTCTTTATATTTATATAATCTAACATATTTAAAAAAATTTATAGATTGGGTGACACGTCAAAGGCAACCAAGGCAAGATAAGAAAAGAACGGGCAACACAAACACAGCTTTGGTGGTTATATGAAACTTGCTGCATGAATTGTAAGTATATCATGTAAACGAAATATTGCATCAAAATATTAATAAATTGCAAATGATTTTTTTTTATCAAACAATGCAAGAAAAATTTACAATACAAAGAAAAAATGCGGGGCTCTAAATTCAATAGAGTGCCCACAGAAGATGACAAGAGAATTGCCTACCAGCAAGGCTATATAGTCATGGCTGACCGGCTATGAGAATTGAGTAGGCTTACACAATATTTGAGTGCATCTGTCACACAGGTAAATATTCTAAATGTAAATTATTTCAAATTGAATACTTTACCAATAATCTAATTGATGTTGAGTTCCAACATAAAGTGACTATATTTATTTTAAATAAGCAAGCATTGATAACAATGTGCATGACATTGGAATGTAGCCTGCTAATCATGAAACACCACCTGCACATGAAGGTACAGATGTGCATCCCAGTAGTGGTGGTATTCATTTGCTATTCAAATTTATTTATGTAGTCTTAATACAATTAAACATCTTAATTTGTAGTTAGAGTAGTAATTAATGTAACCTTTTTTGTTAATATTTTAGAGCATGTAGTCGGTGGTGACCAAGTGGAGCATGATCTAGGCACACAACATCAGGAACGTGATATTCCCCACTTAGGTAAAGAGGACCACTGTTATTCCTTTAAACAAATATAATTGCAATTGGTGTTCAACATTAATGTAACCTTTAGTATTTCAAATCCAGATGATGTAGAGGGTGTTCAACATGTTGAGGTTGAGGCTAGACAAAATGATGTGGCCCCATCAGGTAAATAGAGCAATAGTTATGTTCTCTAAATTGATGAAATACTTATAATAATAATAAATGTTTTAAATTTAACCTATTTCTTTTTTATTGCATAGGACCCCCCTTCGCTTCAGTTTCCTCGTCCTCAGTATAGGACTAGGCATACATTGAGATCACAAGCAAAGGGCGGAACAACTACAGAGGGGGGAAATGATGAAGAAACTGATGTTCCACTTAGTCTTTTCATGGCTTCAAAGAAAAAAGAAAAAAAGAAATGATTATAATCTACCTTATTTGATAATGACTAATTTTTATGTGTTAGTGAATGTAATTATGTGCTAATTAATGGTTATGGATGATATGTGTTAATTAATATTGATGAATGTTGTGTGTTAATTAATGTTAATCAATGTTATGTGTTAATGAACGTTATGTGATAATGAATGAATATTATATTTTATTAATGGTAGAAAGAATGAATCAATGAATGAATGTTATAAGATGTTAACAGGGAATTTAGAGTGATGTTAGGGGGGGGAGGGGCCAAATGAGCTTCCACCTTCATGTAGTTGGCCCTATTAAGTAGATAATTTTAAACTATTCTTGAAACCAAGCGAAGCTCAACAAGATAACACACTTTTCAATATTTCATTATATTGCACAGTTAATCTTATTGAATAATGCATATTGAATCTTAATTGTAGGGTCCAAAAGAGCCAACACGAACAACAACACCACAAGTTGCTGGGTATAATGAACTCCTATATTGTCTTGTATGTACACTAACAATATGAGTTGCTTCTTGTGTTGATATCCATGGCAGGACTGCAAAAGTTATGAATATGCCTCATCCTTGTAATTTTTTTATTACTTGTCATTTTCTTTAGCATTTTGTTACTTCATGAATGAGATGTTTTCAGATGTCTATTCCATGAATACCTCTCTATTGTATGCTTCATCATCTCACTTCTGATTCAACTCTTTATATGTCCTAAACTTGTATGAGCCTAATATCTTCTACTCTTGTTGATAGTCTGGTGGCTTTGAACAATGACTTCTTCGAAGAAGCGCGATCCTTGTAATTTTGGCCTTCCTTGTAATTTTGGCCTTCCATGATGTGAAAAAGAGGTTATGTTATGAATAATGGTCTAGATGATTTAGTTATTTCTTATTATGTTGAGTAGGAGTAAATTTGGGCTTCCTTGGCTATGGTCACTATTTTGTGCTAACTATTGTCATTTAGTGTGATTTGAGCATGGACTTCAAGTAATCATGAGGGTGGAAACAATATTCAAGTGTTACGGGGTACGCGGCCTTGACCAAGGGATGAAAGTATCGGGAAATTACAAGTGATTCATGTGTAGATCAATGTATCATTCAACTATTAATTCCTACCAACATTTTCAAATAAACAAGCAAAGAGGTATGTTGAGTGCATATATATATTTTATGTTGTCATGATATAATTAAGATATCAAACATGTAACTTAGATTGATTTGCAATTTCATTCATAAATATTAGATCTTCCTTGTGGATTTTTGAATGCACAATGTCTCGTTGATTTCAACATCTTTATTGCAAGTACTCTTTTCAGCATGAAACTCCACTCATTGAGGTCTCTTACTAAATGCAAGTCAATTATCCTATCAATGATGATACGTTTTGCATGCATTTTATGGGGAAATCTTATTAATAGCTATGGTTGGGTTGTTAATTGTTTTGTGAAAATATATACAAGTAGATTGGGACATTAGAGTTATAAACACCATAAATTGTGTTTGAGATCATTGTCCTAATTGTAACAGTCAACCACCATTGGCCCAAGGCCACACTAACACCATTGTGACACCAAGGTTTGTTCATACTTGTGTAAGGGCTACTCTTAGGACATTTCATTACCATTACATATACACACCTAGTGTGGTTTCCAAACACAACTTGTTTGAGTAGGCAGTATCACTGGTAAACTTGTGAATGTCACAATTGGTACCCTTAGGACAATCATTAATATTTTGTCTATGGCACTTTTTTATGGCTTCTAAATTCTTCTATGGGGTGTGCAGGGGTCCCACACATCTCTTCCAAAATTCCATCCAAGGCACTTCACTCTCACCTATCTTATATTCTACTTTCTCTATGCTTCTATCCCAAATGTCTAATACATGTTGTTAACATTGCTTTGATAACTCCAAATTCATATCTAAGCTCATTCTAAGGTAACATGTTCATAGTCAATCAATAAGCTTTCTCTATGTGATTTCAAGTAAGATATTGATCTATATAGTTAATTTTGTGATTGATTTGAGGGATCCATCCATTTTCAAAACTTAAGAAAATTTTGATCCATATCCTAGATTTATTTTGTTTTAATTCTCACTGAGTAATTTTCAATAGTAATAAAGTGGTATATATCATTATATTTCAATGAAAAAAGATCAGTTATTTGAATAAGTATATATAAACATAAAACATATTTTTCAAAGCTTATCTATTACAATTAAATATATATAATGATACCATATTATACATATCCCAATTTATATAATGAATAATAAAGACTTCTTTACAGTATTATATATTCATTATAGCTGATAATGCTTACCCAAAAAAAGAAAGATAAGAGTTTATATGTTGAACTGTTCTTAAATAGATATGGTTGCAAATTGCTTTGATATATTATGTATAACAGATTGCTATAATCGATTTTTTGCGCTATACTCTTGGATCCAATACTCATGATTTTGGAGTTTAGATAGCATGCCTCTCTAGATTACTTTGGACTATAGGTGTAGATTCATTGTGGTTTATGCTAAAAGAATTCAAACAATTGTACATAGTTTATGGGTAACTTCACTTAAGAAACTCACGTCTCATCTCAATTATGTTCAATTACATTATCAATTTGAATATTTGGTCAAGTTTGAGGTAGGAACTCAAATTCCTCCTTTGTTTTTCAATTGAATTGATTTTAGTTTGTTGCAAATGAATTGTTGAGTGAATTAAAGTATTCTTCCAATTTAAATCTCTCCATTTGGACGATAATATGATTTGTATGAACCAAATTTGGAAATTACAAGTATATATGAGGTTATGTTGTTCAATTCTATTTGGGATGTTGAAATGACAAATCGAGGGAGTATTGTATTGTTGAGCTGATTAGAATCAAAAGGCTAATCTTGCATTTTCATTTTATGCACTTTGAAATTTTAGGTTTTTTGAGGTCCATCAGTTAAGGGTGTTTGTCTTGGTCCCATAGATATTTAGCCTTGTGGACGTCATTCAAATCTTTCATTCATTCATTCAGCAATCATAATTGGCCTCATGATTGGTTATTGGTCCAAACTTGGGAAATATTGAAAAGTGGTATTTGATGATTTTGAGATGATATTCTATTATGGAATCATGATAACATATATGTGAATTTTGATAAGGGATAAACTAGGATCTGTTCTCTTGGTGTTGTGCCCAATTGAGTATGTCTTGCTTATGTATGAAAATGGCATTTTGCAATTGAGTCAATTTGATGTATTTGAGATGTCTTGAATTTAGATATGGCATGAGCTTAGTCCTAGAGTGAGATTAGGGAGTGGCTCCCACTCGTGTCCCTCGTCTGAAAGTGGTATGCTTGGCATTCGTGTTTAGGGAGTTTTGTAATCAAGTGGTAATATAACAATAGACTTGGGTTAAAACAAATAATAAGAAAATTGGTTCCTTGAGAATGCCTTGAGGGATATCACAACACCAAGGGTGTTTTGGGAAGGCATGCTCGCACATGGAACGTTGGGACTTGTGCGAAGAGGCATTCCCACTCACACAAGGATTATGTGATCATTGTTCTCATTCACATGAGAGAATTCTTGGTTCCATATGGTTTATCCCCATGTAGCACATACGATGAAAGGCATGCCTGTACATGTAGCGTTGGGACTTGTACAAAGAGACATACCCACTCATGTAGCATAGGGATTGTGTGATTGTTGTTCTCGTTTGTATGAGAGAATGCGGTGTTCCATATGGTGCATCCCCATGAGCACATACAATGAAAGGCAAGCCCTCACATGGAGCATTGGGACTTGTGTGAAGAGATATTCCCACTCATGTAGCACAGGGATTGTGTGATTGTTGTTCTCATCTATATGAGAGAATGCTTGGTTCCATATGGTGCATCCCCATGAGCACATATGATGAAAGGCATGCCCACACATGGAGCATTGGGACTTGTCGGAAGACTAAACTTTCCATCTAGTTTTATCCCCATCAACTACCAATAGGGGGCATAGGTTTGAAGCTAATATGAGGCGCACTGGTTTCAAGCTAATATGATCAGGCACATCATGGTTGAGATGGTCCAACTCCTAAGAGGAATGTATGAACCATTAAGTACTGGTAAACCTATTAAAAATGGTGCTGATAGGGAATTAGCTAACCCAAATACAAGATCCTTTAAATCCAATCAGGGAGATGAAATGACTTTATCTACCTTATCTAAGTTAGTTGTTCTTGGGAGCTACCAAAACTTATCTACTATATATATACATCAAATGAAATTATCTACTATATATACACAGATTTCTTATAAGTATATCCCAAATTGATAATCTCATATAAAGTGTCATCCTATGTCAATACATGACATATACCTATTGAATGACATTTATATATCTCATACTAAGTAGTCACTCGTTATTATATATTCAACATATATTCAAAGACGATAATCATGCATTCCAGACTACATGAATATCCTCTTCAATAAAATAAATCACATGTACAAGGTTATTGGGTTGATCGAGTCCAATAGAAAAGTACAATAGGTAAAGATAGTACTAAAAATAATGTTACTATCATCTTAAAAGAAAACATAAATGCATTATGACCACCCACAAAAAACTTGATATAAAATCTTTTCAACCTTTCTTTTGTTTAAGTAACTTGGGTATTTGAATTTAAATTTTGGTATAAAAAATTTAAATTTTAAAGGCCATCTCTCCCCCTGTATAGTTCAAAATGCCCACATGTTTACTCCTAAAAATTTTCAACTCATTTAGATATCTTATTTTCTAGTTATGAAATTGATCATGGGACCTATGGGTTATGCGCCCATAATATACCTAAGTGAAGTTAGCATAAACCATATCAATTATGTTCAATTACATCAATATGCACTTGGAGTGTTTAATATACATATTATCAATTATTACAATGCTTATTTCAATATACATTTTAATTGCAACTATTACAAAGTTTCTAGAATCCGTCGAAATTTTGACTAAAACTACACAAACATCTGATGAGGATTTTGTATGTCTGATGACACTTCCTTGTCAAGCGGTCATCGATGCATATTAATGGACCGACGAAAAAACCATCTGACAAACAACATTCCCATCGATGCAAAGTTTCAGACTTTCATCGACATTTCGACGCAATCTAAACAAACATCTGACGAGGATGCTGTATGTCCGACAACTTTTTTGACCAAAAGAGAAATCATGCCCGCTATCAGCAGAGTCCATGGGGTCATTGGACTTCCAACGGTAAGAGGAATTGTCAAAAATTTTGATGATGATTTTTAGATGGCTACTTTTGTCGGCAGTCTGACGAAAAGTAGTCGCAATTTCGACAATCAGCCATCGAAAATTAGCCCTAAATGTACTAGTGAATCAGTCACTAATCTTTCTTCAACACAAGCAGACATCAAATCTTCTTTGAATAGATTCCCAAAGAATCTATTGGCTTCCTGGGCAATCTCCCTATGGGAGGAAACCTGAGTCCCTTATGAAATAATGAGAGAATTGAGAGTACCACCATGCCTTATGCCCTTTACCGAGTTATGAAAGAAACCTATGTTTCTATCCCCTTCCTAAAGCCAATCAATCCAAGATTCCTACTTCCAATAAATCTCCTCTTGAAGCTCCCATTCCTCTATCTCTTTCAAAGAAATAGCCTCTTCTCTGTATAAAGCATCAGACATCCCTTGGTCTCTAATTTGATGGGTAATGATGTCCACCCTCTGCTGAGCATTCCTTTTAGCAAAGAAAAGATTACCAAAGCTCACCCTATTCCACTTTTTCAACCTATACTTAACATGTTGCAACTGCTTGACAAAGGAATACATAGCAGTTTCAAAAGCTAACTTCCCTTCCCTCCACCATTCAAGCATAGGATCCTGAAGAAAAATCATCCCTCAACCACATAATCTGAAACTTAAATGAGGGATTCTTAGTCCTCCTAAACTTAGTGGCTAACAAAAGGATAGACCAGTAATCAAAGCCTCTCCAATCCAAAATCTCTAAACAGGTAGTCCAAATATCTTCCAACCAGTAGCTAGAAACCATGAACCTATCTAATCTTTTTGATATAGCCTCTGCCCCACATCTCCTATTATTCTAGCTAAATAAACCATTGGAAGGTTGGACATCCACAACCCTTAGAGTCTCAATATTACTCCTCAAGAGCTCCATAGATGGGTCCAACATGGAAATACCTCCTCGCTTCTCTTCCAAACACAATACAACATTAAAATCAACTACCAAAATCTAGGGAAACAAAGGCACAAGAGAGCGGATAACACTTATATGTGACTAAAGCAAGGATTTTGAAACACAATCAATTGGAGCATACACATTAGTGAGAAGGAGAGTGTCACCAGTCTCACAACAAGTGGCCACCAAGGAGAGAGAGGAATTTCTAGAGATCCACCAAAGTGGAACAAGCTTGCAAGGTTCCCATAACAAAGCCAAGCCTCCTGAACTATCCTAAGCCCCAATACATTGACAAAGCCATCTTGACCAAATTTTAGTAGCCATGTTGAACATACCATCAACGGAAAGCTTCATTCCCTAGATGAAAACCACATCTGGTGAATAAGACCGAATCAACTCTCGAATAGCCTTTTGTCTAGGGATACTATTCAACCCCCTTACATTCCATGAGAGCACAATCACTTCTGAGGCTGAGAAAAGAGAGAATCAATGGTCTTCATAGCACCAGGTTCCACTAAAGTCTCACTAGCAAGTTGAACCTTCTCCTGGTCTTTCTTCCTACCCACCTTAAGGGATTTCTACGAAGTACCTTTCTTAAAAGTTTTCTGTTGAATACCTAAGATAGGGGAAGTTCTTGTACCTTTGGTCCCACTCTTAAGATCCTTTCCAACATAAGTCTCCAAGCATATAGAATTTGAGGTCACCTGTACTTCCATACATCCACTACCTACCAACTCTCCCACAAGCCTCAGGGAAGTATCTATATCCATTTGCATCCCAACTACTTCCTCCAGTGATTCAATCTGAATATCATTGATCTCTTCCCCACCTATTACCCCTACCTCTGAAAGACCCTGGTTGGCAGGCATATTAGCAATAGCTCCATCAAACTGTTCCAGATTCTCAAGGGCATCAAATATATTGAAGACCTCATCCACTTGCCTGTCCATAAGAGTCCTCTTTAAACCCCGACCTTTATTTCGGGTTTTAACTAGGGCGAAACCCTCTTTATCCTCCCTCATAAGAGCTTTCCCCTTATCTTGTTAGGGGGAGCATTAGCTGTCCTAGATTTAAAATCACTACTGATTTAGACTTGGGGCACATCTTCTGCAAATGTCCATATTCATGACAAATTCGGCAATGAAATGATAGTGTTTCATAATCAAGTTGTTGAATCCATGAGCTAGATCCCAATCGGAATTCTATGGAATCAGGTAGAGGATTGTTTAAATCAATTTTTGCACATACACAAGCATAGGTAATTACCTTATTTTCCATAGTTTGACGTGAGGGGCCACTTGGCTTTCCCAATTGAGATGCAACCAGATTGAAAATGTCCTCTCTCCAAAATTCCAAGGGAAACCAAGGAAGACTTATCCAAACATGAACCCTCGAAGGAAGCTCCTCTATGGGATTAAATCCAACATGCCAAGGTTTTATAAAGAGGCCAATCTGATTATAGAAATAAGGCCCCCATTCAAACCCCTTATTTATGTCAATCAAGCATGAAAATACTACCAAAAAATAGCCATTAGCAGCTAACATTACATTCATTTCCCCCTCTGGATTCCATGTCCTTCAAGCCCAAGATTCCAAGAAAGACAAGGACACCCGAATCCCCATAAACTTATAAATCAAAGTATGCCTAGACAGATATTCAATATCCTCCTCAATAGAAGTTGGAGGAATCACAACAACCAGCCTACTATCACTCTTACCCAAACACCCATTAACCTTTGTTGGTCTGAAACCTCCAGCATGAGAAGATTGTTCCCCCATATTTGAACCAGCTAAACCAAACATTGGATTCTCCTGCATGCAGGAGGAGGAAATATCTTTCTGTCAAAATATCACAAGATGATGTGCTCAAAGCACCCACGAGTCCTTTTTGGGAAGCCATGCAAGGCCCCCACACAAAGAAGCAAAACTCACAAAACCCCCAAAACCAGAACACAAACCGATCAAGAAAGCGACACAGATACCCAAGACTCAACACCACCACCCACTGCAAAAGCCAAAGAAAAGAGAAAGAAGGTAGGGCAGGGAAGCCCCACGCTACACCTACACCACCACACCTCGCCCTACTAAAAACCACCCCCCACACAGCCTGCCCGATACCCCACCGCCACAACGAACAACAACTAGGCTTGAAGAACACCTAGGAAGAATGGAAGTTGCGGCTAGGGTTTCCCCCAACACACACACATAGAGAAATAGGCATATATTGTTCATTTTCATTACTATGAACATGAGTTATAAACACATTAACTAATTACGCAAGCAGAAAAACATCACAAACATAACTACTATCTCTCTAGGGTACCTTAATGTCATTACTTATTACAACTAACATAAGCAATAACCTTCTTCTCACTTTATTAGCACACTTATCATCAATTAATCCTTAATCTTAAATAAATGCAACTTATATACTTCCTTTCATTACAATATGCAATCTACTTGTTTATTTAACCATTATGAGATGTACTCTACTCTATCATCTAACTAACATGATATGCTTACTTTTTCAATGCAAGACAAATCCCTTTTTCTTAAGTTCTTTTTATAAACTAAATCCAAATGTGCTTAAACTCTTAACCATTTCCTATCTTCATGCTATATATCCATCTCTAATGATAATGCAATACTTAATGCATAAACATAATCATCTTATCCATGCCACTCATGCATCTATATTCCTAGCATGATCATTTCCTTTAACATCAATCCCAAGTGCAAAATGAAAGAATCTTAATGCTTTCTTTAGATACATTCCATGCATAATTTCCTATCCTTACAGTGCAATCACATGAATGATGTCATTACCTAACATGGTATTAATTAACAACCACAATTTCCTACATTGCCTTCTTTCCATTTACTTAAGGTTCTATTATATATTAATCTACATCCTAGATGATAACCATGGAATCTAAACTAATACAAATAACCCATCACATGAATCCATTCTATTTCAAGCATAATTTGATTACAAACATCTAAGAACATGCTTACTTTTTCAATGCAAGACAAATCCCTTTTTCTTAAGTTTTTTTTATAAACTAAATCCAAATGTGCTTAAACCCTTAACCATTTCCTATCTTCATGCTATCTATCCATCTCTAATGATATTCTTACTTTTTCAATGCAAGACAAATCCCTTTTTCTTAAGTTCTTTTTATAAACTAAATCCAAATGTGCTTAAACCCTTAACCATTTCCTATCTCCATGCTATCTATCCATCTCTAATGATAATGGAATACTTAATGCATAAACATAATCATCTAATCCATGCCACTCATGCATCTATATTCCTAGCATGATCATTTCCTTTAACATCAATCCCAAGTGCATAATGTAAGAATCTTAATGCTTTCTTTAGATACATTCCAGGCATAATTTCCTATCCTTACAGTGCAATCACATGAATGATGTCATTACCTAACATGGTATTAATTAACAACCACAATTTCCTGCATTGCCTTCTTTCCATTTACTTAAGGTTCTATTATATATTAATCTACATCCTAGATGATAACCATGGAATCTAAACTAATACAAATAACCCATCACATGAATCTATTCTATTTCAAGCATAATTTCATTACAAATATCTAAGAACATGAAACCATTTACTTTCATTATGCAAGATCATCACCATACATCTCATTATCTTATTATTAAAAATCATGTCCTAATCCTAAGATACCTACTACAATACAATTACAATTACAATCATATGAATAATACATCATGAGAATGGCTCTCCCTAATACATTTACATCTATACATGATAATACATTACATGAATCCACGATATTCATCACATAAATCTGCTACAAGAAACATTTATAAGCTTCTACAAAGAGAAGAATCCACATCCACGCATGAAGAATCCAAGAGAATATCCCAATGGTTGAAAAGTACCAACCACCTGACCATGTGGAACCAAAGGAACCACCCCCTGTGCTAGGAGATGACACTAGGTCCCAACACACACTCTAGACCTAAGCTGACACTTAACAACCAAAGAGACAAAACATAACAAGGACTCTCAAGCATGAACCAATCATAAGAAATCACAATAAGAAACTCCTAGAGGCTTGTAAAAACAATAAGAAATAATTAAAAATCAACAAGGGGACACATGTAGGGGTGGAGTGTCATCACATGCCATCCTAATAACATATACAATAACACAAGGCACTAGCCTGGTGGACATGTGGAGCCATTTCAACCTGTGAGAGATCAAGGGAGATTGACTTGTCATCGCAATGGCCTTCTCATGCTTATCCTAAAACATCCTCCCTAGGATGACATCATGAGGCTCACATCAATTAATTATCTTGATTAATGAATCTAACTACCCATCCCATGAGTTCATTATTATGTTATCACCTGTTTACAAAACATGGTAAACCTCCAATGTGCCCCCAACAGTCTAGAATTGATGCATCCTTACAAGGAAACTCATGCAAGTCTATCTCTCATGACCTCGACCATCACAAAGAAGCCCACTTCCCCTAACATGGACTCAACAATAAATAACAACAAGAGGCTCTAAATCCATATGCAAATCTAAAATCATAATCAATCGTCATGCCACTAATAGCCTTTACTCATGTGCAAGAACATACAAATGGCCATGACAAGAATTAAAGAAAAATGAGTCTCTTGGCATAACAATACATCAAGGCCCACCATAAGGCCATCAAATCCTTCATGAAAAAATAAATAAAACCATAGTAAGGCCTTCTCACTTGCTGGTTCAAGAACAATAATAGAGACAGGAACATGGTGCATCAACATGAAAGAGAGCTTATTCAATAACAACAAGCGTAAATGATATCAAGAAATAAAGGAAACCATAAGAGGGCATCAAAACCAATCCATCCAACACTGGAAATCATCAACAAGCACTCAAAAATGCCTCTGGTACAAGGATAGGTTCGAAAAGTATATCACAAGAAAGTAAACTAAGTAGAACACATAATAGAGACAGGAAGTTCCCAAGATCCTATCACACATACAGAAGACTCATATTTGCAATAGGAAGTTTCCAAGCTCCTGTAGAAAATACAAAAGACTTAGATTTGTGACAGGAATTACCCAAGCTCCTGTCGTAAATACAGAAGACTCAAAAAAAAGCACAAAAAAGCCAAAAATATGATTTCGGGTTAAAAATAACAGAAAAGTAACTAAATCTCGAAGCAAAACAAGGAAATGATGCCCATAAATTACCTTTCAAGAGGTGAAAATAAAATTTGAAACAATATAAATCAAGGCAAAAGATCTTACCAAAAAACCTTACACAACCATGGAGTCAACACTCCTCCCAGAATTCTAAAAAGATCAATACCACTCAAATATTTTGCATAAAACCTTCACATAAGCTACTAGACTACCATAAAAGCTCAATATTTTGTTCAATAAGCATTACATAAAACAATCATGGGGAAGATAGTTTTTGTGAGTCTCCCTTATGGCAATGCCACACCAGGATGCACACAAGAAGCTCAAACTCACCCAGATCCTAAAATGCACAATGAAACCTCAAACAAAGGGATTCAATCTCCAAAACCATAAGACACAATCAATAGACATTTGTAGAACAACCAAACCCAAAATAAGGAATGAATATATAGGCCATGCATTCACGAAAATGCCCAGAAATATCACCCATATTCCAAAATTAAAACTTTATAATAAAACTATACACCCATAAATTTTCTCCCATAAACTATATTAAAACTATATGAAATGGAAATATACTTCATTCCCAAGCTTCCCAAAGAATTGCAGACACGAAGCATACCATGAAAGCCAAAAAACCAAAACAAAACAAAGGGAAAAGAAGCTTCAACCTGCATCCTATGTGATGGAAGGAACCTGATGAAGAGCCCACACACTCCAGTAGGCTCTAGCAACAAAATCCCCAAATCCAAAATACCAAAACCAAATTTTGCAAAGAAAGCCAAAAAGAGCAGCCCGTGAACAATCACAGACTTGAAAATAAAAAGCCGTGAAAAACCAAAAACCCTAGCCACATTCTTGACCAATCAAAATATTCTATTTTGGAATATATTTGACCTGCCCAACATAGTTTAAAATATTATTTCCCATTCGAATTCCGCCAAATGGAATAAAAGGTAGGTAGAAAGAAATATAAACATATTATAATTATATGAGTGGGGCATATTATTTTTATAAGCTAAAGTATTTTACACACCCCAAATTATTATTAAGCAAGCTATATAAATAATCAAACCATAGGCTATAATCATTTAATTTAAATAATCAAAAGGAGAATTAATAATTAAATAAATCTAAGCTCATAAAATAATTAAATACCCAAATAAAATATTAAACACAAAAAAATAATTAAACTATAGTATAAAAAACAAATAAATAAATAGATAATCATCAAACGAATACTAATCAAACAAATATTAAATATCCAATAATCAAATAACCAAATAATTAAATCACTACTAATCAAATAATTAAAATAAACATTATTAACTATAAAATCACTCATCAATTAACCAAATAATTAATCTCATCATAAATAATAATTAAATAAATCGACAACTACTAACATACTCACAACACTGAGAGACCAACTCACTAGCTAACATGGTGAATTATGCCAAGACGCTGACGACTCACAATGAATACCTTAGACCTAGAGTATGTGAGGGGAACTTGTGTCAAGTTTGAACCACATATACCATTGGGATCTAAAGACACACTTAGACCTATGGAGCTAGGTGGAGTCGATGTCTGGCACCTAAAAATCCTGCATCAACGAAACACCGATATGCATATGCATATATATCATAACAAGAAAGTTTTAGATAATCACAACGGCACATCTTGCTCGCAATGAGTGATGTTACATCATCCCTCTCACGAAGACAATCATACAATAATCAAACACATCGCATAATCAACTCATATGTAATCATGAAATAGGGTTAGTGTAATCATAATAGCATCAAATCCATGATCAATATGAACTATCAATAATCCATCAACATAGTAATGCATATAGAATACATGAAGCATATATGATCCATCAAACACATATATCCATCAAATCACATGATAGTGTCATCATCCATATAAATCATAAAAATAACATATGTCCAAATAATGTCTAGCATCATAATGAGTAACTAAAACACATGTATAATCATAACCCAAAACATCATAAAGAGTCTAGACAAGTCTATCGTGCATGAAATAAAAGTCAAGTCAAGTCAATCCAAGGAGGGACACTACATATAGAAATATACTCTTCCTCAAAATATTGTTTCTCAAAATTAATAGTAGATGGTCCCTCATCAAATGGCTATTGCTAGCTCTGTATATTTCCAACATTTAGTTCAAAATTAAGTTCAACCTAAATTTCACCAATGAACTGACATTTCCTCTGCATCTTCTTTTGATGAGGTTCTTTCCACATTTTGATTTTCTTCAGTATAGGAAGAGGATGATGAAGGAGAAGGTGTTCGCAAGACAAGATAATTTCTTTCATGAATTTGTTCCTCCTCTTCTTCCTCTATATCAGAACTCTAAATGATAATATTCTCACTTGCAGTACTCTTGCTTTTAAATTTTTCTTTGACTTATTACTTCTCCTCAAAGTTTGATTAGCAACCCTCTTCCTCTTTTTGGCAGATTTTCTTGTTGATGTAGCAATTGTTTTCAATTTCTACATTACTATATGGAATTCTAGTGCCCTAATTTTTTGTTTCCTTGGTGTAGACTTCTCTTGAACAGAGCCTAAGGTCTTAACTTAATTTTTCTTCCTTACTACTTCCTTTTGAATGGCTTACCTCTTATTACCCCTTTTCTTTGATGGTGTTGTTACAAGGGTTTCTTCAGTAGCCATACTAGAGTCCTCATCTTGTCTATAACGACTTTCACTAGAGGTATTAACAAGCACTTATCTAGAGGAAGAAGCACCTTCTACCCCAATAAACCTAGGTCCTTGGTTTATTGGTTGAGCCCAAGTTATGTTTAAGAATTTTTCCCATGCCATCCCAAGGTTTTTTTCTTCTAACATTTTATCTATTAACAACTAAATCAAACAGTGATGAGAAATAGACTAAATATTACCTTTTTGCACTTTTGTTGCCATCTGATTCAACATTTTGTAAAGAAAATTTGGAACATTCATTAGTCTTCCATGCCTCAGATGAAGATAATTTAAAATGGATGGAATGCGATTGGGATTGGTATCCTTTATAGGTTAGATAAATTATGATATATGTTAGTCGATGAACCCATACCTCTTAAAAAACACAACCAATGTGTCCCCTGATCGGTAACATCTAATGGGGGATCACCATTTTCTATAAATTGAGCCTCAGTTGACCTAGCATCCCAACCTTATGGATACATCTCCCCTACCATAGGCAATCTTGTAACTTGTGAAAGCCTCTGCTCTGTAATAGTCACCCTTAAACCCCTGACCATTGCTTGGTCATTTTTCAAAGTCTAAGAAAACTCAAGAGCTACTCCTTCATTAAAAGCATGGAACTTTAGAATGTAGTCTATCCATCCATAATTTTTATATAGAGGTTCACAGTCTCTGTCCTGCAGAATAAGAGTACGGTCCATTGGTTCATGATGAATTGGTGGACCTCCCATCTTTAAAAACTTATCTCACTTATACACAAATTCTCAACATTACAAGAACTTTATGAATCTACACAGTTTATCAATTTCTCTTTTTGAGCTCAATTTGTGAAAGAAATATGAACTTGAATAGGATTATGTTACAAGTTTCACACATCACAAAGGTACAACGAGAGAAAAAAGGAATTGGATATGGAAAAATCAAATCACGCAGCTTTAATTCAAATTATAGTTTTCTGATTTGATGTTTTGGTCTTAATGAAAACTGACCATGTGGTAGATTTCTATCAAATTAGACTACCACTACAAACTACTTGCCTCCCTCCCTAACTTAAATAAATACAGGTGTCGACACATGTGGAAGAGGAAGGTGATGAATACAATATTAAATAGATCATTATTTAAATAACAATACAGAGTTGTAAATTAAATAATAATGAATGGAAAGATATATTACTTACTTGACGACAAAAATTATAGGTTGGCACAGTGGTGTAATGAATGGAAAGATATATTACTTACTTGATGAAAAAATTTATAGGCTGGTGCAGTGGTGTGTTGTATGGCACGTGCAAGTTGAAGATTTGAAAAAGTTGCATTGCCGCAAAATGATGTATGAGGTGACAGGTGATAATGGAAGAACAAAATGAAGTGGAATTGATGTGGAATGGAAATGGATAGAGGGACTCAATGTGGAAGTGAAATATTTATTATGATATGAAGTGGAGACAATTTAAACATGTGGTGAGTGCATAGGACCACCATGCATCACTATAGGAAGAGCGTAAGGTGTGAACTCCACAAACTGTTGTATGAAATCCTAAATCCTCCTTAGTTGTTGGCTTGTGATAAAGGCGTAGACAATGTCCATTCACTAAAAAATTTAAATTGACATTGTCAATTATGGCTAGTTTGATAGCTCCATTGGAATAAAATTGCTATTTCATATGGATCTGGCCATCTGGTTTGCAATTTTCCTAGAGTATCTTTATACCTTGAATCATACAATAGGGCCAAATCTCTGACATGAAATTTTTTAGTCTTAATGTACCTATCATGCCACTTTGTGTGTTGTTTTTGGAGTAGGGCGATGTGCTGGAGATCCGTCTATCTTAATTCATCCAAGGTATTCATGTATAGTATCCTTTCTTGTTGTGTTGATAAATCCATCCCTAGCTCTAATACAATTCTGAGTATTTTATGTTCAAATTCCATTGACATCATGGCTATTTTTCCATACACAATTTCAAAAGGGGTAAAGCCTATAGTAGTTTTCCATGAGGTCCTATAGGGCCAAATTGCTTCTAGTAGGCAATTTGCCCAATCTTTTATGTGAAGTGCTAAGTTGTCTTTATCAGAATGGCCTCAATTTCTCTATTTGTAACCTCTACTTGCCCATTTTCTTGTGGATGGTAGGGTGTAGACTTCTTATGCCAAATATTATACTCCTCTACTAGTGCTACTATCAAATTTGATGTGAATGTGCACCTTGGTCTATAACAATTTCTCTAGGGACCCCATATCAGGTGAAAATTTCCTCATACAAAAATTATGCAACTTTATTTTCTTGAGCATGTTTCATTTCCTTCACTTCAACCCATTTTGTCAGATAATTGGTTCACACTAATATGTAGGACTTTCCATTAGAGGGCAAGTCAATTGGACCTATAAAATCCATACCCCATTTATCAAAAGGGGTAACTACAACTTGAGGTGTAGAGTAATTTCATCAAACCTTGTTGGCTAGCCCTTCCTTTGACCTCTATCACATATCTTGGTATACTTTATAGAATCTTAATGAAGAGTAGGCCACTAGTATCCTCTATTGAATATTTTCATAGTTATCCTCTTGGCAGTGAAATGTCCTCCACATAGCTCATCGTGGCAAGCATGCAAGATTTCATATGTTTCATCTTCTCTAATGCATCTTCTCATCACATTGTCTGGCCCTGTGTAAAATAAACATCCTATGACCTAGGTAAATGGAAAACTCTTTTCTATCAAGTTTCTCTTTTCCTTTGGTGAAAAATAGGATGGAACTTTGCTTGCTACGAAATAATTTACCATATCAACATATGATGGTGTATGAAGGTTGATAATAAATAGATGTTCATCTAGAAAGGAATCATCAATGGTAGGTTCTCAGGATGATGTGTTAGCCTTGATAAAAAGTCTACTACTACAGGCTTGTCTATGACAGTGACCAAATTCTTACATTAGTAGTAACCGTCTAGCAAGTTTGCCTGAGACAATTAGTTTGTTCATGAGATACTTGATTGTTGTATGGTTTGTATAAACAAATACTTGATATTCTATGATATAATGCTTGAAATTTTTGAGTGCATAAATGAAAACCAACATTTCCTTTTCTGTAATAGTATAATTCAATTTTACACCTTGAAGATTCTTGTTGATGTAATAAACTACATGTTCAATACTGCCATCATTTTGTCCCAAAACTCCTCCAACCACATGATTAGAAGCATCTCTATATATATGAAATATAAGAGTCCATTTAGGTCCTTTAAGAACTGGTTCTTGATTTAGAACACTCTTAAAGTCTTGGAATACCTTATCACATGCCAGTGTCCATTGAAAATCTGCTTCCTTTGGTAACAACCCATACAATGGACATATTATTGTGCTAAAATTCCTAATAAATCTTCTATAAGAACCAGCATGGCCAAGAAAACTTCGCTCATCCTTTTGCTTGGTGGGAGTTGGAAGACTTTTTATTACCTCAATTTTGACAGGATCAACTTGAAGTCCTTGAGCAAAAATATAATGTCCCAAGACTACTCCTTCCTACATCATGAGAAAACATTTCTCACTGTTTAGTGAGAGATTATAATTTTATGATCTTGACGTCTTTGTAGAAATTTAGCTAGGTTATCCAATGCCTCTTGGAACTCATCTCTATAGGTAGTAAAGTCATCCATGTAAATATCCTTACAATTACTAGAAATATCTAAGAAAATGATCAAGACTACCCTTTGAAAGGTTGTTGGTGCATTATATAAACCAAATGGTAAAATAGAATATGCATAGGTTCCCCTTGGGTAGGTAAATGTATTTTTCTCCTGATTCTTTGGTGCTATTCAATTTGATTATAGCCACTAAAACCATCAAGAAAGAAGTATTTTTTCTCTACTAAAGAATCTATAACTTGATCAATAAAGGGTAGTGGAAAGTGATCCTTTTTTATTGGTTTATTCAATTCCCTATAGTCCACACAAACTCTCCATTTTCCTCCCTTTTTCAGAACAATTACTAAAGGGGATACCCATTCACTATCTAAAATTGGGTAAATAAAGCATGTATCTAATAACTTTTGTAACTCTGTCTTGACAATTTCCCTAACCGCAAGATTTACCCTCCTTTGTGGTTGTTTGATTGGCCTACTATCTTCTTTAATAGATCCTATGAGTACAAATTTTTGGATCCAAACCTTTCATATTAGTATAATACCAATAAAATGCATCCCTATGCGTCTGCAACAAATTTACTAAGGATTGTTATTGTTTTGAGTAAGATTGTTGTTGATAATTAGTTTCTTTCTAGGTCACAATTATATCTACTTGGTTAATTCCTTCATAGATGCCTCATTAATGCTTGAAAGCTTGATCTCATGAGATAAAAATGTATGTAGCAACTGAGGTGTGACTAGATTAGATGTAGGCAATAATGTTTGCAATGGACAAGTAGAGTAATTTGGACAACCCTTTGCTTCAGTTTCTATATTCATTGTTTAATACTTGAGATAGTACATGATCTTCATCTTGTATTTGTAGAAAAGGACTTCTATCAATTTACCAAATAATTTACTTCCTCCTCCTTCTCTTCACCTAGGCCTGGCCAAATTGGTTATCTGATTCTTCATGCGGTTGAGTCAGATGATAGAGGGCAAGTTTTTTATTACTATCTCCATTAGAAATAGTCATATCTCCTAATATCCATCCTATATAGGAATCTATTGTGGCCAGCCATGGCCTTCCCAAGATTATTGGATATCTTCCTATGGTAACTTTAGGAGATAAGATCATGAAGTCACCTAGATAGTCCAAAGAATATAGAGTTACAAAAATATCTTCCATAATACCATTTGGCTTAATAGAGCTATCTGCTAATTGAAGGATAGTAGGAGTAGATCTAATATTTGTAAGATTGAGGTGTTCCATGATGTCTTTAGTCATCACATTGATAGAAGCTCCTAGATTAATGAGGGAATTTTGGACTTCTATTCCATTTATGGTTACTACAACTACTAGACTATTACGGTCTAATTACTTGGACATTATTACTTTGCTTAACATTATATCACCCAATTTACCCATTACATTAGTTATTGTTGGGTCTTTCTTTTTCCTTCCTAGTTTCTTAAGACATGCATCCTTAATAGCTTTACCATAAATTAGAACATCTTTAATAGCTTGTAATAAAGATATTTTGACACATACATGTTTGAGCTGATCCAAGAAATCAAAGGTTGGTTTTGATATAGGTTCTATTGGTACTAACCTCTGTAGGAATGCAAGATTTGGATCATTGGTTAAGCTTTGGCTAGGAATATTTAGTTGATTTTATTGGATAGGAAGATCATTTAAGGTGCAATTGGTATCTACTTGGTCCTCTTCTTCAATAGGTAGTTTTGTGATAACTGGAGTAGTAGGTGATGGCAAAGTTGTCCGGCCTGATTGGAAATGTATATCGTTGATGCTTACAACATATGGAAGATATTGGTTGAAATCTATAGAATAAACTTTGTGTTTCTATTGTTTTTGTGGCTTATTATTGGGATTATGAGTAGGGTGAGCTAGTATTTGAGTGGGTCAAGGTGCAGTAGCATTTGTCGTTGCAGGACGCATAATAGTTGGTTGATTGGCTAGTTACCTATTGATGTCCTCTCCACTATTGTGGTTTTTTCCAACTTGTTGGTTGTTGCTATGAATTCCCTAGTGGTAGTTTCCATTAGGGTTGAGTATTAGGCCAAATATTTTCCTTGTAATTCTATGGTTGTGTGCCATAGTTACCAAAATTATAAGGGTATTGGGACTTCCATTGATTATTAGGTGCATAAGAATTGGAATATGGACCACTAAAGGGTAAGGGATTTTAAGGCATACCTTTCCTTGGATCTCATGGCCTCCTTTGTGCCACATAGAAAATTTGGCCTTCATCATCTTCCAATGTACAAAATTTTGGTTGCATAGATTTAATTTCTATGCTTGCCACCTTCTTGCATCTACAATGAGGACAAAATCCAACTAACATTTCCTCTCGTTCCTCATGATTTTTCTTTTCCTGGAGAGTGTCTATCTATGTAGCCATATGATAATATCTTGTTTGAAATCATTCAACAAATTACTGAACTCCATCTTTGATACTCCTGAGTTAGATTTACTTGATGAAAGCATATAACCTCTAGTCCTTTTCATTGTAGCTCTCGAGTAGTTTTGACAGAGTTTCTAAATGTCACCCCAAGTTGCTTGAGTGATGTCACCACCTCCCATTAAGTCCAAAGCATCTATATATTCTTCATTGATTCCTCTTAGAAAAACCAACTTCAGAGATTCTAAAATAAGCTTGTTATGCTTTGATTTCTTCTAACTAAAGAGGAATCTTCAACAACATAATCCTCTAGAGGCTCACCATCCCTTTGTTGCATTCAACATATATCACCCCCCCTTATATCAATCCCCCTGCAATACTCCTTGTACTTTGTAAGAAAATTTTCCTTCATGAAATCCCAATTAGTTATAGAATCTTCTCCAAAGGACATAAACCAACGAAGAGAAGAATCTTTCAAAGTAGAGGGAAATATCTTGAGTCTATGTGCATCTGTGGTGTAATCATAGCTTCTACATATCACATGAAACTCAAAAGAAAAGTATTTGGGTCTTCTGTAACAAGGCCATAAAAATGTGGAAGAGCAGTAGGAAGAATGTTCTTCAAATTGACATTATCTTTTTGAGGAGGAATAGAGAATTTCAAGGTCAAGTCAGGAGGTGGAGGTGGATTAATGCCACCACTATGTCTTGCCATGTTACCCTAATAAAATATAAGTGCAATAAAAGGATTTTCTACTAAAGGTTGTTCAAGTGGAGGAATGATATTATCTTGGACATCATTGTTCAAGTCTGAAAAAATTTGTGCAAAGGGATTAATTTCTTGTTCAATATTCTAGTCCACAACTAGACACCCTTTAGGCTGATCTTGATTTGGAAGGATTGTCCCCAGAGCATCTCTTCTTCTATGCATATAGGTATATTTCAATTATGAAGGGAACCTGCATAGGTAGGAAAAAAATAGTATTGATATGACTGATCTAGTTTGAAAAAGGGAAATTCTATTATACAACATTTAACAAAGAAAGCCCTATACTCCTATAAACCATCTCTTGAATCCAAATTGTAAGCAGTGATACAAAAATAGTTTGTTCCTTATTATTGAGCACTATGACAACCTAATTTCTAGCTTCTTTGTTATTTTCTTCATCTCTAGATAGTTGTTCATACAAACCTTACTTTTATTTCTACATTTTATTCCATTGCCTTGGTCATCCAAGCACCCCTCTTATCATTTAGATCCTTGCTCAACAAAAATTCTTTCCTAGTTGGGTGAGCAACCAACAAATGAATCTTAGTTTTTGAAAGCATATATATTATTTTTTTGAGACTTCCAACCACAACTAATACATGCTTTTAAAAAAATGAATACCTCATCTCGTAATCCAACAACACTTGTCTGAAAAATGTTATTAGCTGCTTTAAACCTTTTTCATTTTGGTAGACTAGCATTGTTGAGATTAGCTCGATACTCACAAAAACATAAAATATGAGATCCTTGGAGTAATCTAGATTTATGAGTCTTGGGATTGAGGCTATGGCTTATTTGATCTCCTTAGAACTCTTTTTACCCTCCTTAGTTGAACATAATTCCACATTTTTCTTGAGCATATAAGTTAGAGGCTTTAAAAGAATGGCAATATTAAGAATAAATTGACCCTTACAAAATTGATACTTGCTAAAAAAAAATTAAGAGATCTTTTATGAGTTGATAAGGGTATTTAAGCAACAATGTAACTAACTCTTTCTAGATCTAGTGATATGATATGTTTGGAAAATATGTTACAAAGAAATTTACCTTCATGAATAAAAAAGATACACTTTTTTTTGATTGAGTGAAACACCAAATTTCTTTCATCTTTCAAAAATATACCTTAAATGCATAAAATGTACTTTTTCATCCTTTGAAAAAATAGTTATGTCATCAAGATAAACAAGTACAAATATATCCATTAAGCCTTGGAAGGCCATGCCCATAGCTCTTTAAAATATTGCACCAACATTTAACAATCCAAAGGGCATCTTTCTACAATCCATGGTTCCTAATTTGGTAGTAAAGGTTTTTTTGAATAGATCTTCTTCATTTACCAAAACTTGATTATACCTTGAAAAACCATCTAAAAAAGAAAATATGTCGAAACTAGATTCAACTAGAAAAATCTATTTTATTAAGGGCATCAGATATTAGTATTTAATAAAGACCTTATTGAGGTCTCTAAAGTCCACACACAACCTAATTTCACCATTTTGTTTCCTCATCGGAACTAGATTAGACACCTAGGAAGTGTGTTTAATTGGAAAAGTTATACTACTTTGAATCAACTTGTTTAACTCAACTTTCATTAGATGCTCTAATTATGGGTTCAAAGGCCATTTCCTTTGCCTTATTTTTTTTGCATTATGTTCCATCTCTATTGTATGTTGAGCAAAATGAGGACAAAAGCCTTTAAAATATTGGTAATCTCAAGCAAAAACATCATTAAATTCCCAACAAAGAAAAGCAAAAGCATGTTACTTCTCTTTAATTAGTACATATCTTGGGAAGATTTAAAACAATATCCTTGAAGATCTCAATAGGCTCATAATGATCTTCCTTTACTGTGATGGTTGTCTTATCTCTTCTTACCTGATCATCTATGCTAAAAATTGATTTAAGAGACCGAACATTTTGCTAATTTATTAGATTTTATCTAAAGAATCTAATCTCCAAATTGTTGATTCAAATTTTATAGATTCCTTACTGAAAAATTAGCCTCTTAAATCAAAAAATTAACAATATTTTCATCACTTCCAAATAATTACCAATTGTAATGGTGAAAAAGGTGAGTGGTGGAGAGATCAAGAGGAAAGCTTGTCTTCCCTTCAAGGAGAGATGAAAGTTTCACTGCGGATTTCCCTTCAAACATTTTATCCACATTACATTAAAAGAGGGGAGAAATTCAAAAGATCCAATCTCTTAGGGAAGAGATTGAATACTAAATGAAATGATAATGAGATAGAAATAACAATCTAACCCCTCTTTTAGAATGGAAAATGATTGAATTATGTGGTGTAAGACTAAGTGTAAAAGTAGCAAAGAACTGATTATAACTCGAGATAGAAGCATGAGATGAAGTTGTGCACCTAGATCTAGCTATAATATGTCTAGATGAAGCCGCCCTATGAATTTGAGGAAAAGTAGTTGGGACCGTGTTGAAAGTGCACACGGTCCTCCGAAAAATCCACAAAATGAAAAGGGTTTTTTCGCCGTTGCAAACGGAGTTTGAATCTGCAAACATAGTTGTGCACCTGCAACCTACACACAAAAAAAGAGAGGAAAAGGGGTCAGGATTGGGGGTTTACCTTTAGGTCAAACCCCAGTTTTAGAATTAACCAAATGATGAAAGAAAGTACTTGCAAGTAAATGTAAATGAAAGACTGAAATGTAATTCACCTCAAGGGAGGTTGTAGATAGAATGTAGGTAGATTTTCTTGTATTGAATTGAATGTTGAAAGGGATCTCCTCTTCAATGGTTGAATCCTTGACTTGAATGCAACACCTAGCCTTGAAGGGAGACTTCAAAATGCTCAATACTGGAAAGGAATGCTTGAATGATTGAATGGTTGAGCTTATGTCCACCTTATCGCTTATCCAACTTATACAAATGGGAGGATGAATGCAACTTATATACTCATTAATTAGGGTTAATTGACTGATTTTTCATCACAAGCCAGCACAGGGAAAGTTTACCCACTTTCTGCAAAGTCCAATGCAAAGATAGAATAGAGGGGGCCCCGAAATAGGGCACGGACAAGGGTGACATGCCCTTTTCCTAGGGAGGATAGGGGCACCATGCCCCTATCCTACCCTTGTCTCAGGATTGGAAGTAGGTTTAGGGAGTGTGAAGGGAAGAAAAAGTGAAGTTTCTAGGGATGAGCAAGTCTCGGGTCTCTGATCAGGCTTGGGGATTCAAATCGCCAACGTGAAGACCCTAATGTGGTCATAAATTGCAAGGGTCACAATTTTATGACATTACATTTAGCCCCCACTTTAGTGGGAGTATAAGCGTATGCTAATACTGTCGATAAAGTACAAGGAAACAAGATTGAAAGACTTCTACAATGTTAAGGAAGCAAGATGCACCAAGCCCCCAGTGGACTAAGGATCTTACGCCATTGACTGACAAAGTAAAAGGGAAGATCGAGAAGGGAAAACCATGACTGCAAGTAGCAAGGTTCCCCTCACTATGAGTCATGCAAAACAAAGATACCAAAATTATGAAGCAAAGCCAAGTTCACTAAAAAAATTTAAGTATCAAAAGGAAAATATGAGCGGAGTGTATGCCCCCATGTTAAAGTGATCATGCATGCCTTATTGGGAGTTATTTTCTTTAAGGTGGGATACACTCAAGAGAGATAGAAGAAAGGGAGCACGCTATCACAAAAATTTAGCACCCAGACAAAGGAAAAACCCAAGGATAATGAACACAAAAGACGAGGTAGTTTTGTTTTCCTCGAGGTCAGTTTTGATTCTGAGAGCTAGGATTAGGGTTTGTGAAAATTGAGTTGATAGATGCTTGTCCACATCAACATATTCATAGTCACTATCAGAAGCATTAGGAGTTGTATTGCCATCATGAACAACATTTTCACTCATTTATTCATCAACACTTATAGAAAGAGGAGTGCAGACACGAATAGGAGTAAAACCATCACATGTTTTTTGCAACTTATGATTTGGAGATCTAGGTTCAGCATCTTTCTAAGGAAAAAAGGGAATCATATCAACTATGGGAGTCATGGGAGATTGAATGTTTTGAGGAACAACTCCACGAGCTTGAGAACAACACCTTCGTTGGCGGTCTATTTATGAAAGGAGGGATAGTCTCCTCTTTGATAGTTGAAGGTGTAGGTTGAGGTCTTTTAGGCTGGAAAAGAGGAGAGGCGGGTCTCTTCTCTCTATAAGAGAAAGGAGGTGGAACTGTGCCATATAAAGGAGGAATATTAGGTGTAGGAAGGAGACCGGGTCCATCATGGGGAGGTGGTATAGTTCTAACTGTTACTACTTATCAAATTGCCATTATTTTTATGTCAAAGTTATACTATATACTCTAGTCGGTTACTATTACTGAAATATTCAGCCGGTATGCACAGTCTAGTCGGTTACAAAAGAAAGTAGTCATAGAATGCAGTATACATCAAGCTATCTACCGAGTATCTTTTCATGTCTACCGAGCAGCAAAGATGACACACCGAGTTGATATACACCGAGTGAAATGTGTTACCAGATTCATTGAACCTGGACATGCATATGAAAACATGTTACAAGGTCGAGGCACATCTAATTGTTATCACATTGGAAATTGCACTAGAAGATTGTGTATGATTTCAAGGTCATCTAACCAATGAAATATTTTACATGGTTATAAATTGTGTTTGTAAGAT
Organism: Cryptomeria japonica; assembly: GCF_030272615.1. NCBI lineage: Eukaryota > Viridiplantae > Streptophyta > Pinopsida > Cupressales > Cupressaceae > Cryptomeria > Cryptomeria japonica. The sequence goes on along the minus strand of NC_081415.1, from coordinate 64,772,273 downwards.
CGAAGCAATGAATTGGATCACTGTCTTAAGAGATCTATCTATACAGCATGAGTTAAGGGTGTATGTATGAATGTAAGAAGACTGTTATAGAGACACAAAGGTCACCGAGAAGGTTTTCAGAGAACAGTCGAAGAACAGAGTAAACAAAAGGGTTTACCGAGTTACTATATGGGTTACCGAGGTATGCTATAAGCAAGGTAATCTATTCTGAGCACATAGAATCTGCTATAACATTTCAGATGTAAAGTTGCAAATATTTGTAATGATTTTATTGTAGTATTGTGAAGTTGTAAGAGAAACCTTTAACAGGGTAAAAGACTCTAATCAAGTCTATAAATTGTAAAGCCTCTAACCAAGTGCAACATTTAGATTAAGTGTTGTAAAATCCTTTAGCAAGGTAGATCTAACAAATCTTAATACTCCTAATAGGGTAAGCTATTAGAAATAGCTAAACATGTAGCTCTAATCGAGCACTCTTTATTATTGTAGTAGTGAAGTTGTGGGTGCCATCCCCACCGCAGTTTTTCTCTCTAACCAAGAGTTTCTGCGTAACCAAAATATATGTGTTATAGACTAAATCATGTATGATTGTTATCTATTTGTTTTAGCTTTATTTTATATTACTGCACTATTCAGTTTATGCATAATAGTAAAGATATTGTTGAAGAAATGTTTTGGAGTACTGATTCACCCCTCCCCTCTTAGTACATTAGGTTTCCATATTGGGCCTAACAATTGGTATCAGAGCTTATATCTTGGAAAAGGGTTTAACTACCTAAAGAGAAAGATCTTATCAATGGAAGGCTATAAAGAATCTCGGAGGATTGTGTATCTGCAAGAAGAGGTGGATCATGCTAATCAAGTGATTGCAGACATGCAGAGGCAAATGCAAAAATCTCTGAAAGTGAGAAGAAGATTATCTGATGATTTGCAGGACTCTCAAGAGTTAGTGGAACAAATTGAGACATCATCTGAGAAGAGTATATCTGAAGAAACTGAAGAAAAGATTAGAACATTGAAAGAAAATAACAAAGCACTAGTTGATCAACTAAAAGCAATGAAAAAAGAACATGAACATTTCAGCACACAGATGACTGAAAATCTAGATGCATTAAGAATAGCTAAGGATAAAGTAAGAGATCTAGACAGAGAGAAACAACAACTCGAAGTCTTAGTATCTAATAAGAATGATGAAATCTCAAGGTTGACTAGAATTCAACAAAACCTATCAGATCAACTAGGTTATGCACATCATGAAGCAATTTTGAAGAATGATGAGAACCAAGCATTGAGACTTGAAGTATCAAGGTTGACCGATGAACTTGAAACAAAGAAGAAATCCAAAGAAACACTGAAGAATAGTTATGAAGCATCAAAGATGTTGGATGAGCAACTGAATACAAGAAGACCCAACAGAGATGTAGGACTCGGTTACAAAGGAAAAGACTCTACCAAGGAATTCATACTACCAAGAGAGGAGAATCATCAAAGCAAGCTAGAAATAGGAATAACATCAAAAGAAAAAAGCCTATTTGCAACTACTATGGAAATCAAGGTCACACTGCCAACATATGCCCAATTAGAAAAGGTAAGCAACCAAATGTCACTAAGTCCAATGGTTATTGTTACAATTGCAATAAATATGGTCACACATCTAATCAAGGTAGGACAAAGTCTGTTAACAATTATCAGAAGGCAAAATTCAAAGAGTTTTGTAGAAACTACAATAGATATGGACATAGTACCGAGAAGTGTTGGTTTAAGCAAAAGAACTACATGTGGTCTGCACACCGAGAAAACACTAGAGGTTATCAAACTTACACAGATCCTTACTGACAATATGCAGCAGTACCATGGGATTACAATACAAGGATATGGTGTAATGTTGTGGAAGATATAGACATATTAGTGCTAACTATTTTATAAGGTTTGGAATGAACAACCAAAGATCATGGAGAAATCCTGGTATGACATGTTTTCATTGTCACAAAGTTGGACACTTGGCTAGAGATTGCAGAGATCAACCTAGAAAAGACACTGAAGAAATAAAAGAAAAATTATAGATGATTTGGAAAAAGAAGGAAATTGTGTCAAATAAAGAAAGCACCTTACCTACCAAGTTAGGTGCACCTATTCCAAATTAATTGGTAAAGGTATGAAGGGACTGCATTCTCTGAAGGTTAAAATCATAACAGTTCCTATTCTATTATGTACTAAATTCAAAATCTGCATAGTTACGATCTATTAGCAAGTTTGAAATTCTATCAAAGTCTTTTGAAGCACTTTACAGGAAACCTGTCAAGTCGGTAAATGAAGGAAGTTTGGTTACTCAGTTAAAACAAAAAAAAGAGAGTAAATCGGTTAAAGAGGAACCAAGTGCATTTAATGTTTTTGACCTAACCTGCACGGAGCCCAATAAGGTATTTTGTGTACTTAAAAGCATTTTCGTGGTCATTTACACTTACCAAGTTTTTGAGAGAGTAGAGCAAGCGATTCCAAGGTGATCAAAACCTCATTCAAAGAAAATCCAAGGTATTTACATCAAAACTCAACGTATTGTTAAGCTGGTTTACCGATCTTATCTAGTTGCCATTATCTGCTAAGTATAAATCGATTGTCATTTGAAATCCTAAAACCCTAAGGACTCTTTACTAGTTTTTACCTGAAATCTTAAATGGCACCCAAGATCCAAGATCCCATAGTTGTCAAGAATGTAGAGAAGCCCTCACTAAAATACTCTTTGACTCCCAAAGTTACTTCTGAACCTGATGACAAAACCACCTTTTCACTCATCCCGGATAGAGTGTTGTTAGTCAAAGATGTGAGATTCTTCACCAAATGTCATGTTGAAGAACTCGGTCATGTTGAAATCAGAGACACCTATGATGAGCTATGTACTGATGGTAAATTGAACAGCAAATATGAACACATCAAAATCAAAGGATTAATTGAAGCCCTAACCTATCCTTGTGTGTTCAAACCCTAGTGGGTCAAGTTTGTTCTAAGAAGAGTTCATGATGATTTCATATGGCTAGAAGAGCAACCATTCAAGATAACCAAGGAAATAATTCATCTGATTACCGGTTACCCTATCTATGATCATGTCGAAGCCCAGAAGATGATATCACAGAAGGAATTGATCAATTTAACTGGAGTAGAATCTGATTATAGAGGACTGAAACTGAACAATGTCACTGATGTAGAACTTAAGTTTGCTATTAGAGTAATTGGTTACTATTTCTTCCAATCGGCAAGGGAAAATAGTGTACCTTGTACAGCAGTTGACTTAGCTTATAAAATTGTGAAAAAGGGAATGAAAATTGACTTCTGTGAGGTGTTATTGAAGAATCTGTTTGAGAATTTGAACACAATCAGGAAGCCAAAGAAGAACAACTCGGCTAATACTCTAAAGTTTGGATCACTACTCATATGCATGTTTTTCTACTTTGAAAAATTCTTTCCATCAGTCGGTAAAGTAGTTTGGGAGCTACACCAACCAATCACCCATCACATTAATGACTTCATCAAGAAGTTAGGAGATAATTTCAATGATATCATGGATGATTACTTTAGTAAATTTCAAGAGAAAATGCATAATAGGTACCGAATCCCACCCCAGCTAGTAGAGAAATACAAAAATGATATATGTTTTGAAGTTGACACCGATTACTGTTATGTAAATGCTATGGAACCAAGGACTCAATCTTTGCCACCTATGGGTTACAAGATTGACTTTGACATCACAAAACAACAAATTGATGCATTTCTTACATTACCAAGGCATGCTACCGAGCTAAGATATGGAACCTATGAAGAAGTAAAGGAAAAGGTAAAAATGAGCATTGTAGTACCCAAAGCTAAAAGAAAGGCAACAAAGATGATTAAGGCATTGTCAGAGAAATTCGGAGAAGACTCTTCCTCTAAACCTATCAAAGGCACTCTTGCCATCACCGAAGAGGAATTAGAAGCTCAAGAGGCAGCTATAACACTGAGCACCAAATTGCCTAAGGGTAAAGTGTTAAAAAGAAAGAAACAAGACACTTCAAAGGCCCTACCGACTCCTCCAACAAAGAGACCTAACACAAGAGCATCTGCAGCATCACCGAGTAAGAAACAAAAGAGTGTTACTACTCCCAAGGTAACAAAGACATACAAGAAATCTACTCGGAGACTCATTTTGGCAAAAGAGTCTAGTGATACAGAATCAGAGGATGCAAACAAATTCCAGATTGTCAAGAGCAAGAAGGTAAATATACATAGTGTTGAAAACTTCTGTGCTAATCTAAAAGAATATGGAGGATTTGGTTCATTTAGATATGTCAAGTATGAGACTAGAAATAATGATGAGAAGAGAAAAATTGAAGAAGCTGTCATTTGCACACTTCTAAAGTTCTGGTTAGCTCCATTGGAACTAGCAAAGTCACTTCCAAATGAACTTTACTTGCATATTGATAATAGGTGGAAGGTGGAAGTATGTAATGGACTCAGAGAAACAAATCAGAGAAAGAAGTCTAGTCCATCTCTTTCTTGATATGTCAGTAGAGGAAATAAAGGAACATCTGACAACCTATAATTCAAAGTTTCTTGTCAAGCAGAGAGCCTTAAAACTAATGAATGGGCTATATATTGATGTAGAAAATGAGACAAAAGCAAAGTGGTAGGAAATCTTCAAAATCAAGGATGCCAGTGAACAAACTATAGTTGAAATCGTTGATGTCACCAAGCATGATTCTGATGTCACCGAGCAAGGTCCTGATGCTACCAAACAAGACCCTGCTGACACTATTCAAATAGATGAAGATGTCATGGATACAGAGGAACTGAAGCAGGAAATGATAGAAGGCACTACATATGCAAAACTTGTATCTAGTGAATCCATTTTAGAACAAGTTCAGCCTTATGTCCTAGTCAATCAACTTGTCTCTACCAAAACTCCTCAGGATACAACACAAGGCACCAAAGGTCACATGTCTACAACAAGAGAAGATACTACTCTAGAACAGACCTCACAAGCACCTTTGAGCACTGAAAATGTTGTAGCTAAGACACCCAGTACCGAGACACCAAAAGACGCCATAGAGGCTACAGGAACCGACCAAAGTGTTGCCTCTACCAAGCAACCTATCGAGGGTCAGCAAGCCTCCCAAGCTATTGTCTTGGTCCAACCGGCCAAAGGTAAAGATAAGAAAATGAAAAAGCATAGTTTCAAAGTTGATTTGTCTAAACCAATAGTGTTGCCCAATGTGGATATATCAAAATTAAAGGGGCAAGCACTCATTGATTTTGGTGAACTGTGCAAAGAAAAGGTTGGACAAGAAAAATAGATGGCCATACAAAAGAAGAATAAAGTACTTTAGAAGGTGAAGACACTACTATCAGATATGCTACCTACAGCTACAGTGTCAACAGATGCAGCCATCCATATTCAACTAGATGAACTCGTTAATCAAATAGAAACATCCGAAGTTGATGTATCTGAGTATTTGAGCAAGTTAAAAGACAAGGAGCTCACTACAAAAATGATAGAAGAGGTACAGAAAGCTCTAGCCATTGGCAAAGTCAAACTTGTCAAATTTATTGCTGAGTTGACTCCTCAGCTCAAGCACATTCATTATTTATTTCAGAAACTCTGCACATTTTCTTTATTCATTAAATACATTAAGAATAAAACAAAGACAATTGAGAGAGAGATCACCGATCTCTCTAGCAAGTTGACCACAGAGCCAAATTAAATTTAGAATTTTTATACAAGGTTACAATAGCTCATGGCTCAACAATTGGACTTAAGAAATGAAGAACACAAGATCCGGATGGACATAATGACACTTCAAACATTATTCCTTCCTCATCTTTCATCTGTCCAAGAACAAATCAACCGAGCCACATACTTGTCCACTACACAAGAGGGAAGCACTCTTGATGGCTTAATATCACTATTGGCTGATATTCAAGCGCAAAATTCTTTAATGGACAGTGTAAAGGATGCACTCTCTGTTGCTCTCACCGATGCTCAGAACAAGTACAAATCCATTTTTGACCAGTTACCGCCCCCGGATGGAAATTAAATTTTTTTTTTGATGTTTGTCAAAAAGGGGGACTGATACAATATATTTGGGGAGTGATACAGTTTTGATACAGTATTGAGAGAATGATATAGTATTTGGAGTATAGTATACAGGGGGAGTATATCAAGCAGAATAAGCAGAATATCCAAGAGCAGTATACAGAACAGTAAGCAAAGCACATAGAACAGAACCGAGCATTTAAAATTAGAGTTTTGTATAGTATAATGATAAGGGGAGTATATCTGAATATACTATTTCATTGACTATTGTATATACTGTTAGTATAGTCATTTTGCAAAGTATATAGATTTTTGAGTTATAACTTTGAAAGTAGTTTTTGTCAAACATCTCAACTAATGTCAAAAGGGGAGATTGTTACTACTTATAAGATTGCCATTAGTTTTATGTCAAAGTTATACTATATACTCTAGTCAGTTACTATTACCAAAATATTCAATCGGTATGCACAGTCTAGTCGGTTACAGAAGAAAGCAGTCACAAAATGCAGTATACACTGAGCTATCTACCAAGTATCTTTTCATGTCTACCGAGCAGCAAAGATGACACACCAAGTTGATATACACTGAGTGAAATGTATTACTAGATTCATTGAACCTGGACATGCATATGAAAATGTGTTACAAGATCGAGGCACATCTAATCGTTATCACATTGGAAATTGTACTAGAAGATTGTGTATGATTTCGAGGTCATCTAACCAATGAAATATTTTACATGGTTATAAATCATGTTTGTAAGATCGAAGCAATGAATTGGATCACTGTCTTAAGAGATCTATTTATATAGCATGAGTTAAGGGTGTATGTATGAATGTAAGAAGACTGTTACAGAGACACAGAGGTCACTGAGAAGGTTTTCAGAGAACAGTCAAAGAACAGAGTAAACAGAAGGGTTTGTCGAGTTACTATATGGGTTACCGAGGTATGCTATAAGCAAGGTAATCTATTCTGAGCACATAGAATCTTCTATAACATTTTAGATGTAAAGTTGTAGATATTTGTAATGATTTTATTGTAATATTGTGAAGTTGTAAGAGAAACCTTTAATAGGGTAAAAGACTCTAATCAAGTCTATAAATTGTAAAGCCTCTAACTAGGTGCAACATTTAGATTAAGTGTTGTAAAATCCTTTAGCAAGGTAGATCTAACAGATCTTGATACTCCTAACAGGGTAAGCTATCAGAAATAGCTAAACATGTAGCTCTAACTATGCACTCTTTATTATTGTAGTAGTGAAGTTGTGTGTGCCATCCCCACTCTATTTTTTCTCCCTAACCAAGAGTTTCTGCGTAACCAAAATATATGTGTTATGGAGTGAATCATGTATGATTGTTATCTATTGGTTTTAGCTTTATTTTATGTTACTATACTATTCAGTTTATGCATAACAGTAAAGATATTGCTAAAGAAATGTTTTGGAGTACTAATTCACCCCTCCCCTCTTAGTACATTAGCTTTCTTTATTGGGCCTAACACTAACCTTAGAAGAAATATTGTTGTTCTTCTTAGGAGAAGGTATAGTCACATCCATAGGAATAGGTTGAGGAATATTAGTCCTATCCATTAGGGGAAGGATTTCATATTCAAGAAAGATGGGAATGTCAAGTGTTGGAGATCGAGGTTGACTCAAGGATAAAATCATATCTTTCTTCCATTTTGGTAAGATTGGAAAAGAGCATCGCTCCTTTGTGGAAGAGATTGAAATTGCTTAGGCCAAAAGTGATCAATAGGAACACCTCGGCTTCTTTTGGATGGTCAAAATAAGTTGTGGTTAACGGTTATGATTTCTCCATTGTGGGGAAATTTTAAACACTTATTATTGGAGAGGCAATAGCCTTCATGGAAGATAGATAAGGGTAGCCCTAATCACACAAAATTTCTCAGAAGAAGGAATGATAACAAAGTTGACATCCATAGATTTAGTGTGAACTTCAACAAGATGGGTGATAGAAGCTATGGTAGGACAAGAGAATCCATCAAATAACTTCACAACCACATTATTGTCATCATAGACTGGTTTATGCAATCATAAAGTGAAAAGATACTCCTCAGTTATGATATTAAACATGCAAGAGGGATCAACAAGAGCACCACGACAAGGTATGTCCATAACCTTCACAACTATGTATAAAGGGCCATCAGGTACTCTAATGGTCTCACTAGGGTCAAATGTGATACAAGGACCCTTAGGTGTCTCTTTTTTCTCAACCATATTCACCATATTTGGAGTTGTGGTAGTAATTTTAGAAGGAGAGAAAGAGGTATGTTTAGTTTCAATCCGTTAGAGGTATGAGAAAGCAAAGGATCAGTTAAAATCTTAAGATTTTGATTAAGTGGAGCTACTGATTTGTTTCCCTTATCATTCACACCTGTCATGGATATAGTATTATTATCAATCAAATCTTGAATCTTACTTTTCAATGCAAAATATTTCTCAGTATCATGACCAGGTTGGTGATGAAATTGACAAAAGGAATTGCTATCAAAATAAGGGGATGCAAGCTTAGATGGGTCAACTGGTTTGATAGGAGGAAGTTTGATAACATTTCTTTGTAACAATTCAGACATAATGCTATGTAAAGATTCATTCAAAGGAGTAAATTTACTTTCTCTTTTAAAGAATTTAGAAATAGGACACACACCTGTTGTAGCATTCACATTGTTGTTGTTGATTGTATTATTGAACTTGATGAAGTTTTTTGTTGGTTTGAACATTGCAAATGGTTGTTGAACACTCTCCCCCTTATCACTCAGAGCCATAGGAGTAGATTACTCCATTTGTCTCACATCTAGTTCATAATTGTGGAGTGTTGCACACAACTGCGGAAAGGAAGTAAAATCAAACAAAACAAGCTTTTCCCTAATATCTTTTTGCAAATTAGAAATAATTTTTTTTTGAATATCATTATTGGGTACAGGAAAAGAAATTTGAGCACATAAATGCTTATATCTACCAATGAAATCAGTCAATTTTTCTTTAACACCTTGTTTACAATGCATTAAATCAGTCAAAGTGATTGTACGACCAATGTTCTTTTGAAATTGTTGAATGAAATAATTTTCTATTTGTTGAAAAGAAGTGATAGAATAAGAAGGCAAAGAGAAATACCATTGTAAAGCCTTATCTCTTAGTGTTCTTGTAAACAATTTTGCAAGCAATCTTTGATCATAAGAAAAATCAGTACACAAGGTTTGCAATGTTTTAACATGCGTGAGAGGATCACCTTTTCTATTATAGAGTTCCAATTGAGGTACCTCAACATGCTTAGGCTGGAAAACTTTAACAATATCAAGGGAAAGTGGGCTCACAACATCAAATGTGGTAACACTAAACTTGGATTGACTAATGGAAGCAATTTGTTGTTGTAAGGAAGACACAGATTGAGCAAGATTGTTAATGGTCGCTTCGGTAGAAGAATTAATGTTAGACATGGTTGATTGATATATTGGTGTGATGTTATTGAAGGAAGGCATTGATTGAGAATAAGGTGGTGGGACATTATGATAAGTAGGGATAGGTGATGATTGAGTAGGAAAAGGGACACTTAAAGGAGAAATAATTTTTTTTAATGAATTGCCCCCTTGTGTCACATTAATTGGTTGAGGGATAATAGGAATACTTATGGAAGACATAGGTAAAGATGGAGGATTAAATGAAGAACAGGGATTGTCTCCATCACTAATTGTTGTATGAATGACATTTCAAGTTGAAGTAATCATGATGTTTGAAGTGGAAGTAGGAATACTAGCCATTGGAGTGGTCAAAGGAATAGAAGAATTGATTTGCTTTCAAGGTTGTGAATAACCTAGGTTCTCAGCACAACTCTTTATAGGCACGACATTGGAATCAACAATGTGAGAAATGCCACACAATATATCAATTTCATTCTGATCACATTGAATCATATGTTTAAGGTCTTCAATTAATGGAAGAGCTTCACTATTAGGGTATTCTTGGGACATCCATTATTGAAAGTTATCAAATTGATTGTCCAATTTTGAAATTTGGTCTATGGAAACTCTAGTCAAAGATTCTTCATGTTCATCATGGGATTCATCAATTGGATAGATAGGGACATGATTAGGATGAGAAGAACTAGCATTATCCTCATTAAAGAAGTCACCCAAATTATGCTCCATCTCCTCGGTAATTAAACCTTGGGAAGCCTTAATTATAATTCTTCATCTAATGTGGATAGTGTAGGTAGGACTAACTATTGTGAAACTCATGCACTAGAGGGAAAATTTGAATTTGAATTTTGAATAATAGGAACAAAGTGCACAAAAATTGAATAGTGTAAAATTTGAGAAAATAATGATTAAACAATTCAAACTTTGTTGAAAGAAGGAAATGACACAATTTCCAAAAATAATTTTATGATAAATGGAAGGAAATTGGACTTTAAAATTAGCGCCAATGGGATACCACTTAATTTTAAAATTGACAAAATCAAAATTTTTAAAATAAGGGCAGATTATAACTAACCACTAAATTTTAAAAAAATTCTTGAAATTTGAAATGTTGAAATTTGAAGGTATTTTTTATTTTAGTGGGATAAAAAATTAACAAAATTAGCCAATTTTCTAGATTTAAGCTATTAAATCGGTCATAATAGTCTCCCGAATTTTTCAGGAAAAAAAGCCAGGGACCATGTTGAAAGTGCACATGGTCCAACCAACTTTTTTTGAAATTTTTAGGGATGAAAGTTATGATGATTTTAAAGCTAACCCCCCAAAATTGGCAGATTCTATGATCTCTAGATAGGTGAAATGAAAGTTTGAATGTAAAAAAGTACCCTATTAGGGTTTTGAGAAAAAAGAGGAATTGAATTGAAAATTTAAAAAGGGTCAAACCTAATGGATAGGGACATCTTAAAAAATGTTTATAAAACTAGAGTTGATTGAAATTGATTTAAATTTGCACAAAATCCAATTAAATTTGAAAATTAGGGTTTTAAGACCTAACCACCTAATTTTTGAAATTTTGAATTTTGAGAAAGGAGGGAAATTGAAAATTTGAATTGTAGGATAGAAGATAAGTCTGAAAACAGTCACAAATCTGAAATTTAAATGGGAATTCAATTTTTGCAATGGGAATTCAATTTTTGCATAATAGATGATTTTTGAAAATTAGGGTTTTGACAATTAACCTCTTAATTTTGTGAATTTGATTTGCAAATTGATTTGGACAATGAAGAAATTGAATTTGATAAACAAAGCAATTTTTACCAAACACAAGTTCAATTTCAATTTAAAAAACTAGGGTTTTGAATGAATTAACCACTAAGTTTGCAGAAAAATTAAACATGTAAATGAAAAATATGCAATGATTTTCCGAATAAAGCATGTAAGACATTGGGTTCACCAAAATGTAATGGTGAAAAAGGTGAATGATGGAGAGATCAAGAGGAAAAAAATTCTTCCCTCCGAGGAGAGATGAATGTTTCACTGTGGATTTCCCTTCAAACACTTTATCCACATTACATTAAAAGAGGGGATATTCAATAGATCCAATCTCTTAGGGAAGAGATTCAATACTAAATGAACTAATAAAAAGATAGAAATAACAAGCTAACCCCTCTTTTAGAATGGAAAATGATTGAATTATGTGTTGTAAGTCTAAGTATAAAAGTAGCAAAGAACTGATTATAACTCGAGATAGAAGCGTGAGATGAAGTTGTTCACCTGGATCTGGCTATAATATGTCAAGATGAAGCCATCCTGTGAATTTGAGGAAACGTTGTTAGGACCATACTGAAAAAACACGGTCCTCTGAAAAATCCATGAAACGAAAAGGGTTCTTTCGCCTCTGCAAATGGTATATGAATCTGCAAACATGGTTGCAAACTTGCAACCTAAACAAAAAAGAGACAAAAAGTAGTTGGGATTGGGGATTTGCCTTCAGGTCAAACCCCAGTTTTGGAATTAACCAAATGATGAAAGAAAGTACTTGCAAGTAAATGTAAATGAAAGACTGAAATGTAATTTACCTCAAGGGAGGTTGTAGATAGAATGTAGGTAGATTTGCTTGTATTGAATTGAATGTTGAAAGGGATCTCCTCTTCAATGGTTGAATCCCTGACTTGAATGCAAACCATATCCTAGAGGGGAGACTTGAGAATTCTCAATGCTAGAAAGGAATGCTTGAATGCTTGAACTTATGCACACCTTATCGATGTTAGTCCCAACCGGTGCTGAGAGGGGAGGGGTGAATCAACACTTTACCAGTTTTACACAGTTAAAAATTTTAACTCAAGTCTACACTAACTTAATATTCATCAATATAAATAATTACTATAGGAGAATATGCGTGCATGACAAGATACACTGTGACACCAAGATTTATCTCATGGAAACCCAAATGGGAGAAAACCATAGTGTGAGTAGGAACTCACAAAATTTGTACTCATCTAGATTACGCCTGGTGAAGAGCAATCCATGTTAGGAGATTACAAAGACACTGTTAGGTGCCACTCAGTGAAGGGATTTTATTTAAGGCCTATTAGTGCCTTTACCCTATTAAAGGTAGCCTAGTTAAAGGACTTAGAAACATCAACTAAGATGTCACCCAATTATAGGATTTTACAAAAGGGACCTGTTAAACTCCACCAAGTTAAGGGATTTGAGTTGCAATGGTTAAAAAGAAACAAAAATATGATCTACTGAAGTAGCTAATGATAGCTTGATCAGATCATAATGAAATTCATACTATATTCACACCGGTTGTGTCTTCTCTGCACAACACCGATTTTTTTCTTATACCTTCGGCTCTGCACTCTGTCGGTTCTCTGATACTCGACTCCTCACTCTGTCGGTCCTTTGACCCTTGGCTTTGCACTCTGTTGGTCCTTTGATCCTCGACTCTGCACTCTGTTGGTCCTCTGATCCTCGGCTCCTCACTCTGCTAGTCCTTTGACCCTCAGCTCTGCACTCTGCCAGTCCTTTGATCCTGGGCTCTACACTCTGTCGGTCCTCTCATCCGCAGTTCTACACTCCGTTGGTCTACCTCATACACTCTCTACTCTCCTAAATCTTTTATCACTTCCTCTCACTCTACTTTGCACTTTGGATTGCCTTTCACAGGATCTACTCTTTGCAAATTTTACAATCAAGAATTTTTGAATGAACTCAAAAATACTTTATACATTTTCTGTCATCACCTTCAGGTGTCTCCTCAATCAAAGTAATCACATATTTCAAAGGATTTCAAATTCAAAATCTCCCACTCTTTCTTTGTGTTCCCTACAACAATTCTGCCAACTACTGAACTAATTATGCCACCGCATCCTCCAAAATAGTGACTTCTAGGTCGTGTTTAGTTTTTTAAATGTGAACTAGAAAATCTGCAAGTAATCATGGCTTGACGGCATGATAACTAAAGTTGACTTCACCAATCTTTAGTTTGGTGTAGACACAAGCTCGCCAACTCACCGTTTTCCACCACAAGTGAATGACCCATCATCACTCCAAGATTTTAGGCAAACACCTATCTTCCTTCTTCTTAACCGGTCTACCAGTATACCACTGCACTCTTCATTATCGGTTCATGCCTTGATGCCGGTTTGCAGTGCTTCTATCAAGTCTCTTCTCCTATTTTCCAATGAGGTTTCGGTTTGCATACAACCTCAAGCCTTCTTTCCTAAGTCACCATTGGTGACTTCATTATCATCATAATGACCAACCTAAAGATCTAATCTCAACATCAATCTTCTTAAGTGATAGACTAGTTAGCTTGGTTTATGTTCCCTTGAGCTGATTGAACCTTGATCACTTGTCTCTTATGTTGCTTCCATGTTTTCTACAAGTCATCACCTTTTCTATTGAGATACACCACTCCACTGGTACCACTCCACCAATCAATGTTAGACATCAATGAGAAATCTCAGCAAGTATATCGGTTCTCTAGATTAACCAGTTGTGTCAATTCCAACAATCTTTGATAGACTTATAAAGCACTGAGAGGGGGGGTTGAATCAGTGACAGCAAAAAAAATACCACTTTAAACATTGACCGGTTAAGATACTTAACAAGTTTACCAAATACTATGCATGCAATCCAAAATGATATTAAAGCATCGAGAATAGGTAAAACATCCACCATAACACAAGTGTTTATATGTGGAAAACTCAAATGGGAAAAAACACGGTGAGATGGGACTCACAAGTTAACTATCTATAGTAATACATAACTAATTGGTTAAGGTCTACAAAAGTGCTCTCCTAGGAGTGAATCATGTTAAAGATATAAAAGCTCTGTAAGGAGCTATACCCTATTAAAGGTAGTACCTTATTAGGAGTAACCTCAGTAGAGGATTTTAGAATCCAAACTAAGGGATCACCTTGTTAAAGTATTTGTATAGTGAAGCTTGTTAGAGCTTACCTGGTTAGGGGATTTGACTATTGTAGTGATTAGAAAACAACAAGTGGTGTGATCTAGAAGTAGCACAACTTGCTTGAATAGATCATCTTCTACTCAATCAAAACTACATCACCAACATATTTCTGCAATTCCTTCAACAACTTAACAATTCTATCTTGCATCATATCATATGTCAAAATATTTCATCATAATGTCATTATATAGACATTATATTTCATGTCGGCTTAGGAATCATATCATAATTTCCTAGGCACAGTGTATCTAGACAATCTAACATAACTCATCACATATTGCCACCAAATTTGTTGGTTAGGGGTAACTCATCACAACTGGTGATAACTCATCATACAATCAATGAATACCAGTTGGAACACTGATATCGCTTTAGAGTTAACCACATTCAACACATAAACTGATTGACCTTCATTTGCTTCTTTGATGGTCTCCTTTGAATTTCCAAGCTGATGTCAAGCCATTCCTGCATATACCGATTGTCAACATATACCGGTTTGACACCCTCAAAACCATCTTAAACTAAACATCCAATATCGGTTGCAATATAAGTAACTTTAGAAGTAATACCGGTTTTTCTTAACTAAGATGACAATGATAATGTGAACATATGTGTGTGTATACATGTTCCATCAATGACAACACATGAAGTTATCCATTACAATGATCATCAAGCCAACAATCTCCCCCTTTGGCATTGATGGCAACACATAGAAAATTTTACAACTTTACAACTAAGCATGCTTACAAAAATTGCACAAACATATTTCTACCCCCCCTTAACAATACATACAAAATTCTCACAACACATACATATTTCTACTCCCCCTTTGACAACAATGTCAAACTAAAAAGTAAAATACATATATATATAGAAAAATTTGCATCAGAAGTTTACATATACAAAAATGTAAGAATCTTTATCAAGGCGTGTTCACTACAATTTTCAAGAAAATATTACTAAAAGTGATCTTCATTTGAGAAAAATCATTTTCCCATGTTTCCAGCAAGGTTTTAGTTGTTACAAGCTAGGGTTGTTGGACCTGTCAATGCCCGATACAACCACTAGGCTTATAGAATCCATGGGAGGTTGTTAAACCGTGTCGCAAATCTCCATGAGGGACACTGGCCCACTATCAACAATCCCCCTCCCAGCATCACTTATTGTGACCTACATGATTTGAACCTGTGACCAAGCTCTGATACCACTCGTTACAAGCTAGGGTTTTTGTTGCACCAAAATATTGACTTGTCAATGCCTGATACAACCACTAGACTTATAGAATCCATAGGAGGTTGTTAAACCATGTCGCAAATCTCCATGAGGGATGTTGGCCCACTGCAAACATCAGTGATCTCAATGATGGTCATAACTTGTGCAACAAATTCCTCCATTGTATCAACTGTACTCATCTCTAGAGTAGCCAAAACCACTTTTGCATCCTTATATGCCCATTGCAAGATGTCCACTTTAGGTCTCAATAATTTCTTTAGCTCCTTCAAGGATCAGAGTCTCTTAGCCTATTCAAAATCATACATATCTAACCGATTTGCCAAAAAATAAGACTGAATCCTGTAAAGGTATGTATGCAGTACATATCTTTTCCAGTTCCTGTTTTGTCTTTGTTCACCTCTAAATTAAATCAGTATGGAAAAATGAAACATTAGATGTATAGGCTAGAATTATGCCTCCTGTTTGAATAGCTTTTCTTAAAAGATCTTTATTCAGGGATAAAGCAATCTTCCCCATATCAATATCTTTCATGATGTGTTGTCCTCTTTTCTTCTTGTATTTTTTCTCAGGTAAAGTCTGAGTAGATTCTTCAAGGGAATTTAGTTGGGTAGAGGCACCAACAACCAACTAGCCAAGCTTGCTAATAGGAGTTAACAAGTTCCCAATATCAGTCTTTGATAGAAGACTAGACAAAATTTCCACAACAGTTTGGATAGTTTCTACTTCCTTCCTCTATTCTTTTAGTCTCTTCTTTTGATCCCTAGATTGCATCATAGTTGCAATATCCATTACTTTTGATACACTCATATTCTCTACATATATAGGCACTTTGATTCTTATTGAGTCATCTACATCATCATTTTGTTGCTTGACTATTGCCTTTTCTTTTTCAGCAGGTCTTATCTCCTCAGTTTTCTCTTTCTCTTTTTCCTTTTCATGTTCAGAAAACTTCTCTTCAACCTTTTTCTCATATTTCTCCTGAGTAACAGGTGGTAGTTGAGTTTTCACTTGTTGATCTTCTATCGGTGAAGGTGGAATAACCACACTTGGTTGAATTGTTGGTATTTCAATTGTTTTAACCTATGAAATGCTAATAACCAGTAGCTATTGTGGTTGCTTATCTGGTTCAATAATATTTCTAGATAGATCAATGGTGTCCTGAATATCATCAACAAAAATAATCGGTTAATAAGTAGTGTGACCCTTATGCTTAACAATATCTTGTGAAACAATTTCTTCTTCATCTAACTCTAGTTGTCCACCAATCTCTTTTTGATCATCATTATGAGACTTTGTATGCTTATGCATCCATTGAACATTTTTGGCTATTTGATGAGTTCCCACTTCAACAGATTGCACCTTTCCATTCATTAACATTAATCTTCTTGTCTTAAAATGAAATTGTCCTTTGAATTTATCAAGCAATGCTACTAATTCATCTTTAGACAATTCAGGAAAATACTAAATGAAAGTACCATCAATTATTTCTTGATCTTGTTCAACTACCACTTTCCACTTATTTACAAGAATAGAATACAAAGATCAGAAATATCATTTTTAAGATCCTGAGGTAATTGATTGTATTGACATAAGTAGTTGATTACATGTTGAACAATTTGTTCCTTCTGATATTCATTAAATGAATCAAAACATTCTTTCACATTATCAAACCTATTCCTCCCTAATGTTTTTACAGTTCTCTCAAAAGAAGTCATAGGTTTGTAAGATAAAGCATTAATATGAATACCCTGCTAAGAGGTGTCTTCAACTAGTTTGGCTTTCTTACCAGTTGCCTTTATTTTATTTGTCTCCTCCTTAGTGTCAGTATCATCAAATTCTTCTTGAAGAATCAATTGCCTACCTCTCTTCTTCATTGCAGTCTGCTTCTTTACATACACTTTTGGTGTCAATTCCTTCTAGAATTAGACACTTCATGTCACTCTTGTACTCATTGGCACTGATGGTGCTTTCTCATCCCTCTTCTTCTTTCCTTTACCACTTTTGGGTTGAGTACTACTAGTTTGAGCCTCTACAGTTTGCTTCTTAAATGTTCCCAATCTTTTCTTTTTCTTGTCCACTAGAGATGCCAATAGGTTATAACCAATCAATAAGTCATAATTGACTTCATAACTCATATCTTCCATTTCATGCTCCCTGGGTTCGATGGCTTCCATGAGACAAAAATTAGTGGTGACTGTGAAAATGATCTTTTGCAAAAAAATTCACCACATCTTCAGGTAGCCTCACCCTCATACTCATCTTCTTTTGGAATTCATTAAAGTACTTGTTCATTACAACAGAGAAAGTGTTCTTAACAGCCTTAATGTTGTTCTTGATCTGAGCAGTTACCCGTAGGTCCTTTGACCATTGAATGTCACCAATTCCCAGTAGGAAATTATGAAAGTAAAAGAATAAACCAATCAATAATTGACCAAATTTGAAGTTTTGACTACTATCCTTCTTTATTGATTGCAAATTTAACATCAATTGACTCCTTATGGCCTCACATAGGTCATAATCTGTGTTCTTAGTAATCATTCTATAAGCTATATGTACTATTGCAAATGGCACACTGTTCATTCTACTGGAATAAAATATCATGTAGCCAATAACTATAGTAGCCAGTCTAACTGTTGGGTCCTTAATATTATTAACTAAAAATGCACATCCATTAGAGGTAGTCTGAGTTAATGTTGTTACAATTTCTTTTTAAATTCTCCTGAACTTGGGAACTTCACCAGTTTGCCAAAAACTAGTCACAACATGGAAAGATTCCTTAGTGATCGTGTGTGACCTTTCAAGATACATATTTTCACCATGAACTCGACTGAGAATGATTCTAACATGTTCCTCTTCAAAGTCTCAAGAAAATACATTGCATTGTGAAAACCCTTTTCATTAACCCTAATATACTCGGGTTTGATCTTGTCGCTTTTGTCACACAAGGATTTCAATTGAGAGTAAATTGACAATGATCCTATATCTTCGATTTTGCAATCAATGTAACTAGATAAATCACCTTTTATGATAACACCATCAGGAAATTGAGACAAAACATTATATGACACAATTTGTTCAGATTTCATATTCTCCATATGTTTTGATGTGATCATAAGTCTCTCTACTTGCCTAGATGATGATACCATTATGAAAAACTCAATTTGAAAGGGATTTACAATGGAAGACCTTAATTCTTCTGCACTGACATGGTTCCCAGTTGATTTCTCAAATGCACACCAGTTCCACCTTTAGTAATCTTTGAATCAACTTCAATCTTTCAATTCGTAGCACAAATCCGTCTTCAACTAGCTAGCAATTCTCTTTTCACTCTCCAAATGCTCAAGAATTCTCTTTCAAATGCATTTAGGATAAAAATAACATTGTAAAACTTGCTTTTATCATCTTTACCTACTATATTAATTGCTTGACCGCTAGGGTTACAAACCCTAATACACCACTTAACAATACATTCAATATTAATAGGTGTAAGACCGATTAACAGTCTTTCAAAAAACTAATAGACAAGGATAAGATTTCACACATAACAACTCAAAAATGAAAACTTTCTTACCACACATCTTTCAAGGGGTTCCAAAGTAGATTTACCACTATGCTCCCCTTAGCCCAATTGAAAGGTTTAATTCACCAATGTAGGATTCTCCACACTGGGTGAAGGATTAGGTTCTTCTATAGGTTTATCCTCACTCTTCTTTTTCTAGATTTGGTTCATCTCATCTCTGGTTTCCTCAACATTTACCTTTTGCTTACCTTTCTGATCTTCAGAGTAGTTAACTAGTTTGTTCTTTCTAGTTCTACAAAATGTTTCCATGTGTCCCGGTTTGTGACAATGATAGCAGGCCATTCCAAATGATCTCCAAGGTCTTGCATTGCCTCTTCCAGTTCTCCTCCTGTAGTTCATAGCCACATGACCATAATTGTTACAAATGGTACATATGACATTAGTTACCTTTTCCATTTCAAATGGGCTAAATTGGTTGACATAGGGTTTCTACTAGTTCATGTTACCCCGGTTGTCATAGGTTCTCCTCCAGTTACCATTAGGTCTTGGATTCATGTGAGGTACTAGATTATTTGGTCCATATCTGCATTCAACTGATCTATGTCCATACATTTTGCATGTAAAACAATGACCTTCAAATCTCCTAGATACATACCTAGCATTTTCTTTATAACCTGTATTCTCATTGGGTTTGTTTCTACACACATTTGTAGTATGTCCAGGTTTATGATAGATAAAGAAAACAGGTTTAAAAACTTTCTTACTGGTAGGCTTGTTAGCCTTAGGAGCAGTTTTGTCCTTGTGAATGTTGCTCTTTGTACCTGAAGACTCTCCTTTCTCAGATGTATTAAAGACTAGTCTAGATGTATCACCTTTCATCCTTTGAGATTGGATTTGCTTGTCCAACATAGTAGAACTCTTATTGAACTTTTTGAGATTTCCATTAGCCTCAGTGAGCTCTCTAGTAATATGTTCATTGTGTTTTGTAAGAGTCTCTCTTAGAGATGTTGCCATTTCAAGATCTAGTTGCAAAGCCTCTTTTTCTTCATGCCAATGCTCATGTAAAGTTGCATTCTCTTGTTTGATCTTAGCAATCTCATGATCTCTTTCTTTGAGTAGGTCTTCAATTTCCCTTCTTGCTTCAAGCTCTTGGCTCATGCGGATAGTTAGGGCTTCTAAATCTCTTTTCAGATTTAGCTTTTCACCATTCAATTTATCAACTTCTTCAGCCAATGCATCAATGTTAGCTTCATCCGAAGAACTATTATTAGATATTTCCAATAGTTGTTCAGTCAACTCTCTCCTTTTGACTTGTGAAGCTTTAAATATGACCCTTAGGGTTTCAAGCTCTTCCTTGGTAGCTTCAACCACTCTAGCCATCTCAAAGTAACTCATATCCCACATGGTGGCTTTAGGGTTTCCTTCCAAGTGATTAAGCCTTAAGGAAGTTAGGCTTTGATACCAATTGATAGACTTATAAAGCATTAAGAGGAGGGGGGGTGAATTGGTGACAGCAAAAACAATACCACTTTAAACACTGACCAGCTGAGATACTTAAAAAGTTTACCAAACACTATCCATGCAATCCAAAATGATATTAAAGAATCCACAATAAGTAAAACATCCACTAGAACACAAGTGTTTATATGTGGAAAACCCAAATGGGAAAAACCACGGTGACATGGAACTCACAAGTTAACTATTTGTAGTAATTGATAACTGACCAGTTAAGGTCTAGAAAAGTGCTCTGCTAGGAGCGAATCCTGTTAAAGATCCCAAAGCTCTGTAAGGAGCTATACCCTGTTAGGAGTAACCTTAGTAGAGGATTTTGGATTCCAAACTAATGGATCACCTTGTTAAAGTATCTGTACAATGAAGCTTGTTAGAGCTTACCCGGTTAGGGGATTTAACTATTGTAGTGATTAGAAAACAACAGGTGGTGTGATCAAGAAGTAGCACAACTTGCTTGAATAGATCCTCTTCTACTCAATCAAAACTACATCACCAACATATTTCTACAATGCCTTCAACAACTTAACAATTCTATCTTGCATCATATCATATGTCAAAATAGTTCATCATAATGTCATTATATAGACACTAGATTTCATGTTGGCTTAGGAATCATATCACAATTTCCTAGGTGCAGTGTATCTAGAAAATCTAACATAAATCATTACGACCAGTGATAACTCATCACACAATCAATGAATACCAATTGGAACACTTATATCGGTTTAGAGTTAACCACATTCAACACATAAACTGATTGTCCTTCATTTGCTTCTTTGATGGTCTTCGATGAATTTCCAAGCTGGTGTCAAGCCATTCCTGCATATACCAGTTGTAAACATATACAGGTTTGATACCCTCTAAACCATCTTAAACTAAACATCCAATATCGGTTACAATACAAGTAACTTTAGAAGTAATATAGGTTTGTCTTAACTAGGATGACAATGACAATGTGAACATATGTGTGTGTATACATGTTCCATCAATGACAACACATGAAGTCATTTATTACAATCATCATCAAGCCAACAATCTCCGCCTTTGGCATTGATGGCAACACTTCAGAATTTGTCTTATCAGTTGCTCCTGCATATACTTTCTTCATTTCTTTCTTTGTTTTTGTACCTATCATTAGTTCTACTCTAAGTAATGAATATCTCCCCCTAACACTGGCAATACTATGTTTCAACAACTTCAATTCAATTACTACTTACCAATGCTCAAACATTATAAACCTATCTCCCCCTTTGACAACAATGTGAAAGATGTATTTCAGTACACTTACAAGACTGCTCCCCCTAACCAAAGTAGTCCACACTTATCAATCTAGTCTTAGAGATTTTTCATAAAGAAATCATACCAGATTGATAAAGATCCCTTTTTACTTAATTCAATATAGGTAGGGGCATCACCCCTATCTTACCTCTAAGGTATTCTATAATGTCTTGGTAAAGATATCAGCCACCCGTTCTTTTGTTGGTATATACTCCAAACTCACTTCCTTGTCTTGAACCTATCCTTTGAGGTAGTGATATTTGATAGCTATATGATTTGTCTTAGAATGAATCACCGGATTATTGGATATGTCTATAGCACTGGTGTTGTTATAGTGAATTACCACAGGTTCAGTCCCCTTTTCTTGGATACCTTCTAATAATTGCTTGATCCATACAATTTGTGTATAGTTGATTGCAATATCCACATACTCAACCTTAGCTATGGATTGAGATATGCAATTTTGTTTCTTTCTTGTCCATGACACAATCCTATCTCCAAGAAAAAATGCACCTCCACTAGTGCTTTTTCTATCATCAATGTTCCCTGCCCAGTCTGAATCAGTGAAGACACTTAAGCTGAAGTCTCCCTTATGTGGATACCAAAAACCATACTCATCAGTCCCCTTTAGGTATCTAAATACTCTCTTGACTGCCACCATATGAGTCTCTTTTGGATTTGTAGAAAATCAGGCAACCAAGCCAACAACTTGTGATGTGTCTGCTCTACTGTGTACTGCATACTGCAACTTACCGATCATGGATTGGTAAAGTGTCTCATTCACTTCATGTACCTCACCATTTTTGGAGAGCTTGCAACCTGTAACCATTGGAGTTCCAATAGGTTTGCAATCTTCCATTCCAAAAGTTTTCAAGATTTCCCCTATGTACTTGATCTGGCTAATGAATATGCCATTCTTTAACCATGAGACCTGCAAGCCGATGAAGAATTTTATCTCACCAATCATGGACATCTCAAATTATTGCTTCATTTGTTTTGCAAAACCTCTTCTCATCTCATCAGATCCTCCAAAGATGATGTCATCTACAAAGATTTCAGCAATTAGACGGTTTCTTTCTTCTCTGGTATTTAGATACAGGTTACTATTATCACTGGTTCTCTTGAATCCTATGCTTAATAGATATTAGTGTAGCCTCTCATACCAAGCTCTTTGTGCTTGTTTTATCCCATATAGAGACTTCTTTAGCCTGCATACCATATCTCTTCCATCTTCTAATGCAAACCCTTCTCATTTCTCTATATATACTTCTTCCTCTAAATCATTGTTCAAGAATGTCGATTTGACATCCATTTGGTAAACTTTGAATGTCTTGTAAGCAACATAGGCTAGCAAAATTCTTACCTCTTCCAGCCTAGCCACCAATGCAAAGGTTTCTCCATAATCCAAACCTTCTTCCTGAGCATAACCTTTGTAGACTATCCTTTCTTTATTTCTTACTATTTTACTACTTTCATCCATTTTGTTTCTAAACACCCATTTGGTGCCTATCACATTTTTGTTTTTCGGTCTAGGCACTAGAGTCCAAGTTTCATTTTTCTCAATCTGCTTTAGTTCCTCCTCCATGGCTTTTATCCAATCTTCATCTTTTAGAGCCTCCTTTGTTGTTTTGGGCTCAATTATAGAGAGAAGACAAACATTCTCTCTTTCTTTTTTTCTAGTCAATACTCTTGCATCTTTGTCACCAATGATATTTTCAGTGGAGTGATTGTTTTGACACACTTTTCTAGTACCGGTTCATTTCTTCAAGCTTCTTCTACCAGTTGTGCAGGTTCTACTTGACAAGCTTCTTCATTTTCTACTACAACAAGATTCTCTTCAGTAGGTTCAACTGATACAGTGTAATCAAACCCTTTATAATCCTCTAGTTCACTCTTGCTATCCTGTTCATTTTTCTCAGAGAACTCATCTACTCTAACATTTTCACTTTCCACAATCTTACCGGTCCTTTTGTTCAAACACCAGTATGCTTTACTCTTTGTTGAGTAACCTAAGAAGGTTCCTTCATCACTCTTGGGATCAAAATTTCCACAGTACTCTCTTGATATAGCACCTACTTCCAAATACTTTGAAATAGTAGACATTGGGTGAGTATCCACCCCATAGTTTATAGGGAGTTTTATTTGTCCCTTTCTTCACCTGTATCTGGTTCAAAGTGTACACAACATTGCTTACTACTTCTCTCCAAAAGATATGAATATCCTTCTATATCATCAGAGTCCTCGCACAATCAATAAGAGTTATGTTCCTTCTTTCAACAACCCCATTCTATTGAGGTGTTATGGGTGAAGACATCTGTCTCATAATCCCCTTTTCTTCATAGTAATTTATAAACTCTTGTGAGGTGAACTCTCCTCCTCTATTTGATCTCAGACATTTTAGATTCTTGTCAGTTCCTCTCTCTAATTGAGCCTTCAAGACCTTAAACATGTGAAAGGCTTCAGATTTTTCTTTCAAGAATACAAACCACATCATTCTTGAGAAGTCATCTACAAACAACATGAAATACCAGTCTCCATAGAAACTCTTGGTTCTCATAGGATCACACAAGTCTGTATGAAGTAAGTCCAACACATTTTCAGATGAGAAAGATTTGCTGCTAAAACTAGACCCGGTCAACTTTCCTAGTTGGCATTCTTTATACAAAGCATTTTCAGTTTTTGCAATATTCGGCATACCTCTAACTAACTTCGTTTTACTAACTTTTGCTATGCTATCAAAGTTAACATGACACAATCTTTTGTGCCACAACCAACTATCTTCTACCTTTTCCATTAGACAACTACCTATGGTGGTGTCTAGGTGAAATAGACTACCTCTAGATTGTTTACCGGTAGCAATTAGACTTCCTGATTTGTCATTTATTTTGGATATTCCTTCATTGAATTCTAATCAGTAACCCTTATTGTTAAGTTGTACAACACTTAACAATCTATATTTTAGCCCTTCTACCCAATAAAAATCTTCACAATTTGTTTTATCATTTAGGGCTATAGATCCCTTACCTTTTACTGCACAAGGAGAATCATTGCCAAATCTTACAATTCCTCCATTGCAATCCTCCATGCTGAGGAATTTGTTTATGTCACCGGTCATGTGGTGAGTTCAACCACTATCAATTACCCAATCTCTACACCAACTTGAACTAGAAATCAGTGCCATGTCACCTTCCTCTATGTTATCTTCCTTTACTACCATAAATGCAATTCCATTTCCATCAAGATCCTTCTGATTCTTCATTGGTAACTCCTTCTACAAGATAGCACTCCTTGTTTCTCTTGTCCTTGTAGCTTCTAAAATTATCCTTCCTATCTCTATCATTGTCAAGACATCTAGATACAATATGACCTATCTTATTACAAGAGAAGAACTTTAAGGGTAGTTTACCTTTATACTTTCCTTTTCCTCTTGGCAATATTGTTGCCAATAGAGCTTCAATCTCATCTTGTTCATGTTCTTCAGATAACAGGTTGTCACTTTCATGAGAGTGATGGGTTCTTGTAGTAGAACTGCTTCCAGTTTCTTTTCTTCTCCTTGTTGGTGCATGAATCATGGAAGCTTTGAAAGTAGTATCAATCTTTGGTACACTGTTATCATAGTTCCCCAGTTCAAAGGTAGTCAAATTAGTGATCAATGAGTCAAGTGAAACACTGACTGTTCCCAAGGATCTAAGTTCTTAAATTTTAGAAACACTTATGGCATATTGTGGTAGCAAGGTTCTCAAGATTTTGCTAACCACATTATCCTCTTCAAGCTTTCTTCCAACACTTTTAATGGAGTTTACTACATCCTTTATTCTTTTTCTATATTGCTCTATATTTTCTCCTTCCTGCATCCTCATCTCATCAAATCTTCCTCTCAAGTTGTCTACTTTAGCCTTTTGAACATGATGATCTGCTCCATAAAGAGTCTTCACCCTATTCCACATCTGAAAGGTTGTTTTAAAATATTGAACCTCAACATACTCATTGTCAGATAGAGTGCTAGCAATCAGATCCATAGTAGCAGTGTTGTCTTTCCTTTCTTTGATCTGATCTAGAGTGAGAACCCCTATAGGTTCATTGTACTCTATGAGTACATGGTTCCAATATTATTCTCCTAGGGTTCTTAGGTAGAGTTTCATTCTACCACACCATAAGGTGGAATTCTTCTTAGAGAACTTAGGACCCTCCTTTTGCATCATCTTGGATCTTTCCTTAAGCTATTAGGCTCTTCTGAATCTTAGGATCAAAGCTCTAATACCAATTGTTAGTCCCAACTGGTGCTAATAGGGGAGGGGTGAATCAACAGTTTACCAGTTTAACATAATTAAAATTTTTAACTCAAGTCTTCACTAACTTAATATTCATCAATAGAAATAATTACTACAAGAGAATATGCATTCATGACAAAATACACAGTGACACCAAGATTTATCTTATGGAAATCCAAATGGGATAAAACCATGGTGTTAGTAGGAACTCACAAAATTTGTACTCTTTTGGAGTAAATTTGATGAAGATCCATCCGTGTTAGGAGATTACAAAGACATTGTTAGGTGTCACTCAGTTAAGGGATTTTATTTAAGGCTTGTCAATGCCTTTACCCTATTAAAGGTAGCCTGGTTAAAGGACTTAGAAACATCAACTAAGATGTCACCTGGTTAAGGGAGTTTACAAAAGGGACCCGTTAAAGTTCACCCGATTAAGGGATTTCAGTTGCAATGGTTAGAAAGAAACAAAAAGATTATCTGCTAAAGTAGCTACTAATAGCTTCATCAGATCACAATGAAAGTCATACTCTATCCACACTAGTTGTGTCTTCTCTGCACAACACTAGTTTTTTGCGTATACCTTCAGCTCTACACTCTATCGTGTTGGCATTCTACACTCTATGAGAATATGGTTGATGTTATCATTTATGGAAACCAACCAGTAACAGGTTTCTTCACAAGCACCGCCATCGCAGACATCATATACCTGCAGACACTGGCAATGGAAGGCACATTCACCAGCATCCAGACTACACCGACAATGAAGTATACCGACTCTTAGGCCAACATGAGACAAAGTCTTGTTTATAGATTTATATTGTAAATGTAATTAATTATTTGTAAGACAACTTGATGTATTGTAAAGACTCATTTATGTATGATATCTTATAGATCATTTTGTATTGAGAAGGAGATTATTTTTATTGGTATATGTAAAGATAACAAAAGGTTTTTGGTTAAGGTATCTGACTAAACTTAAACTGGTACTGAACCAAGCATTGGAGATGCTATTTTGAGCAGTACATTTTATTGGATTTAATTATCCATTTTGTAGTCAGTGAGACTCTTGTATTGAGTGTAAGGATTCCCAAAGATACTGAGAGGGGGGGGGTGAATCAGTATCTAACTGGTATATAAATTTACTTGATTTAAAACATGAAAATCATATCAATATTGTGTACCAGTAAACCATAAATAATGTAGTAAACAAGAATAACAACAACCACATGAGAAGCACACCATAACACAATATTTTAACAAGGAAACCCAGTGTGGGAAAAACCTCGGTGGGATTTGTGACCCACAATATTCACTTACTAGCCAATAAGGGAATATTACTTTTACAATAGGGGCCTGCACATGTAGGAAGGCCAAGTGCCTAGAGCTCACTGCTCATATACAAAAGAAGTCACACTGACTTACAAAAATGGATTATATTAATCCAATGTCATGTACTGCTTCAGATTAGCATCTGCTATGCCAGATCCAATACCGGTTTAAGCTCTGCTACATACATAAACCCTTAACCTATAATTCACATATTAGGTCTGCATTGATTTTGTCTATCTCCTTATTACAAAATGTTCTACAATGATCTCGTACATATATGAGTCATATTACAACTCTTCATGGCAGCTTACTATGATTTTACAATTAATTAAAAATACATTATAAACAAAATTCCTATTGGCCAGGGTGTCTGTATCCTTCCTTTCACTATCGGCGTTCTGTGTGTCGGTGTAGAGTTTGTCGTTGTCGGTGCCAGTATATTTGTCTTTCCAATATCATATGATTGAAAGGTTTCCATCAATGACATAACCTTCAATCACCTACAATTTCTCATTGGAGTGTGCATTTGCCAACAATCTCCCCCTTTGGCATTGATGGCAACACAAGAGAAAAAACAAAAGTGTCCAAAATGATATTCAAAAATTGTTTGCCAAAGTTGTCTTACCAAAACTGTATGCTCAAAAGTGATGTTCCCCCTGAGTAGATGATGTCCTTTCTTCTGATCAGTTTTCTCATCCCACTACTCCCCCTTTGACATCAATGACAAAGGTTGTCATTCGCTGTCAGTCGAGTCCTGCCTAGATTCTTTTAACCGGTGTGTTACAATCTGAAAGATATCTATCAAAACTAAATTTATGCCATTGCAAAATGTTTTGCAGTCTTTTATAGCCTCTTGTGTTCTCTGCACTGTACCGGTGAGTATGTACATTTTCTCTTTTGGTGTCTTCAGACCAGGAACCACAACCTCAGATATTTCTTTTCTCAAAGAAATAAGATACTCTAGTCTTGGACTAAGTCTGCATTTTAAGTCCTTTGCTTTGTCCTTTATTCCCTGTTTGTCATTTTCCAGTTTCTTGATTTTCTCTTCCTTCTCTGCAATTTTCTTTTCTAATTCCAAAAATGAATCTGATGTTCCAATCAGATTATCAACAATATTATTTATCTTCTCTTGTATTTTGTTGATCTCCTTGTCAAGATCCTCTGTTAGGACATTTGTTTTGCAAGTATCCCTATACAGTTTCTTGAAGTCACATATTATTTCTCCAAGTTTCGATAAAAGGGTGTCCATTTCTTCCTTATTCTTCTTTACAATATCCTCAAAGAATTTCTCTTTTTCTTTTATCAACCTCTCCTTAAATGTATCCTCATTCATTTGATCAATAGTTACTAGGTTGCTAGTGATAAACCTAGACAATTTGTCTAGTTGACCTAAAGAATCTTTATTCTCAATACTGCACTTGGGTGCTATCAATTTAAGAATTGGTATGGTATCATCAATAGCCTTGCAGGCTTGTGCATTGCATTTGGTGATCTTCTTTATTGAATCTAATAAGACCTCAGTTACATTAGTAGGTCTGAATTCTTTCATAGTTGTACCAGATGTTTGTCCAACTATTTTTACAATAGCCATGCTACTGGTGGTGGTTATTTCCTTTCTTGGTTCAACCTCTGGTAGGTCAGTCTGAGTTTGCATTTCCACAAAAAAAAATTTGGCTTTTCAGTTTGGGCCGGTGGCACTGTCTTTGTCTGTACATGTGCTTCAACCTATACCTATTTGGGTTTCTCTAACTATGTCTCAGATGGTTTCTCTAAGTTTTTAGTTGTCGGTTTCTCAGATGTAATCTCGTTCTATACCTCTAAACTTTCCTTAGCCGGTTCTTTAGATATTTTATTTGTTGTATCTACCGGTTTTTCAATGGTATCCTCTACCCGTTGTTCTTCCTGTGAAGGTTTTTCTATGTTTAAATCAACCTCTGTAGCCAGTGACTCAGTAGTCACATCTTTCTCCTTATCCTCAATGGTCTCTCTATCAACCATGACATTAACTTCCTGCATATCTACATTTACTGTATACAAAATTTCTGATTCAGGGTTTGTGTCTTGTACAGGAGTCTCCATACTCTCAGTGGTCGATTGATTTTCAGTGATATCTACAGGTGGAGTATTTGAAGGAGGTGGGGGCATATTGTTAGTTATTTTTAAACTTGATGGTCCACCAAGCTTACCTTTACCCATATCTCTATCCTTTTGCTATACTTTGAAAGTTTTAGGTCTGAGTAATTCTTCCTCTTTTTCTTTCTCCACAAAGAAAATTTCCCATCCATCAGCAATTTCCTTAGAAACTTCCTTTACTCTGCCTGCCATAAGTTCTACATGCCGGTGAGCAGTAGAAAATACTGTCCGATTAGCCTCACTGATTAATTTGTCTATTTCATCAGGTGATTTAACTAGATGCACTGCCAGTAATTTTTCAATCTTAATATTTTTATCTAGTTTAACAATAGATAATCTTTTAGCTTCTAATCTTCTATAGAAGTCATTTGGAATTTCATCAACAACTTCCATTAAGAATTTCTTGTATATGTCTAAGTGTAAGATTACACTATTCTCTATACTTTCCTTATCATCAGTTGGTAGTGTATTGTATAATTTATTGATATTCTTCATCTTACCATCCTCAGTTATTTCACTAAGAAGTTTGTCAATAGGAGCAATAGTTTGTTTCACCTTCATCTTAGGAGTCATCTTCTTTGCCGGAGGCCTTACTGCCTATTGCTTCCATCTTGTCCTTTTTGGTGTAGGAGAAGGTGTCGGTGAAGGTTTTCTTTTCCTCTCAACTCTCTTGAATACAACAGGTATGTCACTTTCTGAAGAAGTTCCAACTGGTGAAAGGTGAGTTTCTGGTTGAAGTGCTTCCAACTCACTTTCAGTTATACCAGTTTGTTTTAGCACATCTTCCTTAATTTCTTTCGCCTGTCAGGATCCCTTTCTAACCTTTTCATCTACTCTCTTAACTCTTTTCCTTGATTGTATTGTGCTCTCAATTGTTTCTACAGTACCAAATACTTTCTCTTCCGGTTCCTTAGGAGCTTCAAGGAGGGCTTTTGCATAAGTTTCTATGATGTTATCATCTATCTCATAACTCATTTCAGTTACCCAGATGGTTCTAGGGATAACTACTTCCATCCAAATTTCATCTTTCTTTATCACAAAATAGATTTCCTTTTGATACTTATCCACAATAGCTTGTGATAGCCTTACTCTGGTTTTCATTTGAGCCTTTAGTGCTTGAAAATTCTCATTTATGATTTTCTCCCTATTCTCTCCCATATTGTTTAATAGTTCTGATAGTTGTTTTCCTACCCGTATATCATATCCAAAATCTCTAGCACCAATACCGGTACTTGTTTGGTTATGTATAGCATCAGACAAACAAGTAAGTTTCCAAATCTGAATGTTCCTTTCTTGTCTCTTTTGATCTTTCCTAGATTGTCTATTAACTCATCTTTAAGCCATTCACATATGTCTATCCTTGCATTATCATTTACCACATCATAGGCAATCTTAATACATAGGCTAGAAACTGAGTTTAACCTATTTTCATGTGTAGCCTTATAACCTAAGATCATACTAATAAATCTGATATTTATATCCTTTACATCATTTACCCTTAGAGATCTCTTATCAAATGTTGCACCAGTTAGGTTTGTCACTAAGTCATTTGAGACCTTAGTTTTGCCAGGTCTATTGCCGGTGGAGGGCAACCCTATTATTGCTTTTGCTGCTTCTTTTGTGATTTTATGAATAGAGTCTAACCAAAAATATTCACCATGTACTCTGTTTAACACAATCCTTATGATATCCTTTGGGAAATCCGGTATACTAAGAATTTTAGTGAAACCTAGGGTTTCTACTATCTTATGTTCAGGTTTGACATTTCTGGATTCATCACAAATTATAGTCTTATACATATTTTTAATTTCATCATCACCTAGTTCATCAATATGACAATGTATATACATTCTAGGGCCTTCATCATATACTACTCCTTTAGGGATTTGAGAGAATGCACCTATGCTATCATCTTTCTTAGTGATTTCAGGAACTAGCTAGAAAATGGGTCTAGATTAGTTAACAACTTCAACAACAGTAGGGTTTGCAATAAATTCAGGAGTGGATGAAGATGCCATAGCTATATATACCTCAATCTTCCTTAAGGATGAATGATTTGATAGATTGCTTCACTTCTTTTCTTTGAATACCTTCGCTCAGGAATTTTTGCACTCTTCAAAGATTTGAATGCTCAGTGAATGAAAAAGGAGCCAAAACACTTGCTTTATAATGTTATTTTTGCCAACTACCACATTTAATGCTTGCCGATTAAATCACAACTTAACTCATCTGTCGGTATAGAAGTAATTGCAACTTCTCACCATCAACCAAGGGAATAATAGCATGTTTTTCATTTAGTTGCTAAACCCCCAAAAGAATTTTCTTTAGTTAGATGAAGAATCTCTTGCCAGTGGAGTGTTACTATGTTCTGTTGGTGGAGTGTTACTCTGTTGTACTAGTGGAGGAGTATTCCCATTAACATTCTGATCTAGCTTTCTGATCCATTGTTTTGAGAATTCTTGCTTTACCTCTTCAACTTTTTCTTTACCTTTCAAACTAGGACCTTTGTTATTTGTCGGTGAGGGCTTGTTTCTACAAAACTTAGTAATATGTCCAATCTTGTTATAGGCATAACAATTCACATTGTTTTTCTGAATAGCTTTCCCATATCCTATGTCAATATGTGTTCTGCATTGATTAGATAAATGTCCAAATCTTCCACAAACATAGCATCTTACATTCATTCTACAATTTTCTGAATTATGACCAACTTTTTTGCATTTAGAACATTGACCGGTGGGTGTATTAGTGTTCTGATAATTTCTAGATCTACACTGATTTTCTCAATGACCATACTTGTTATAGTTAAAGCATTTTCCATTAAATTTGTAAGTAGTAGGTTTCCTTACTAGTTTGCTATGATCATGATTGTTTGTAGTACTTGAGCTTTCACCAGTTTCAAAGCCAAGGCCATTTGTATCACCATTTGGTTTCTGATTCTTCAGCATGTCATCAAGTTCTTCCGAGCTTTTCTTGAATTTCTCCTTGTGTTGATTTGCAGTAGCCAATTCATTTTCCAAGAAGTCCTTTTGTCTCATGAGTTTAGTTTTATCATGCTCTGAGTGAATTAGATCTATTTTTAGCATATCATTCTCATGATTGAGTTTGAGATTTTCATTTGCAGCATCATTGAGTCTCCTAGTTAAGTCATCTTCATTTTTCTTTCTATCTTCAATTTCTTTACAAAATCTCATAGTCATATCCTGCATCTCATTCTTTGTTGTACTGCTTTCTTGTCTTAGTTTTTTTACCAGATCATTAAGAGTTTCCTTTTCATCATTCTCATTCTGCATCTTTTCACAAAGTTCTCTTCTCTTATTTCTTGCAATGGTAAGATTTTCTTGAAGTGCTTGAATAATATCCTAAGCAGCATTTAGATCATCTTCAAGTTTGATATTTTTCAACTTTTCTGCATCATAGTATGAAAGAGTTGTTTCCAATTGTTTCTTCAAGTTTTCCATCTCTACCGGTGACAAGATCTTCCTCAAGCTGTTAGGCTTCTAAAAATAGAGGACTAAGCTCTAATACCAATTGTTAGGATTCCCAAAGATACTAAGAGGGGGGGGTGAATCAGTATCTAACCGGTATATAAATTTACTTGATTTAAAACATGAAAAGCATATCAATACTGTGTACCGTTAAACTAGAAATAATGCAGTAGACAAGAATAACAACAACCACATGAGAAGTACACCATAACATAGTATTTTAATGAGGAAACCCAGTGTGGGAAAAACCTTGGTGGGATTTGTGACCCACAATATTTGCTTACTGGCAAATAAGGGAATATTACTTTTACAATAGGGGCCTCAAATGCAGGAAGGCTAAGTGCCTAGAGCTCACTACTCAAATACAAAAGAAGTCACACTGACTTACAAAAATGGATTATATTAATCCAATGTCTTATACTACTTCAGATTAGCATCTACTATGCTAGATCCAGTACTAGTTTAAGCTCTGCTACGTACATAAACCCTTAACCTATAATTCGCATATTAGGTCTGCATTGATTTTGCCTATCTCCTTATTACAAAATGTTGTACAATGATCTCATACATATATGAGTCATATTACAACTCACCATGTCGGCTTACAATGATTTTACAATTAATTACAAAATACATTATAAACAAAATTACAGTCGGCCAAGGTGCTGGTATCCTTCCTTTCACTGTCGGTGTTCTGTGTGCTGGTGTAGAGTTTGTCGTTGCTGGTGCCGGTATATTTGTCTTGCCAGTATCATATGATTTCAAGGTTGCCATCAATAACAAAACCTTCAATCACCTAAAACTTCTCATTGGAGTGTGCATTTGCCAGCATTGAGTAGTGAACTCTAAGTTGTTGACCTTCCTGCATGTGCAGGCTCATGTTGTAAGTAATATTTATTCATATTGGCCAGTGAGTAAATATTGTGGGTCACAAATCCCACTGAGGTTTTTCCCACACCAGGTTTCCTTGCCAAAATAATCTATGTTATGGTGTGCATTTATGTTGTCTCTATTATTTCTCTTTATTGCATTATTTCTTGTTTATCGATACATTGATTCGGGTTACAAAGTTATAAATAAGTTTAAATATTTCATTAACCAGTTAGACACTGATTCACCCCCCCTCTTAGTGTCTTTGGGATTGTCATTGAATCTAACAATTGGTATCAGATCATGGTCCTCTATTTGCAAAAGTGTAACAACTTGAGGAATATTTTGAAACCGATACTGATGGAGGGTTTGAGAAAACAGTTGGAAGGAGCTCTTGAAGATTTTGATGCAGAGAAATTGAAGAATATCAAACTTGAAGATGATCGGAGGATTGCTAAGAAATTCATTAAAGGACTTTAGGAGAACTTGGTTATAGCACAAAACAAGAGGAAGGAACTTCATGAGCAAATATAGAAACATGATGATGAAAAGGAAACTCTTACTGATATTGCAGATAAGTTGAGGCAAGGGAACACTAACATGAGGAATGAAATTCAAGATTTAACCATGAGGCTATGTAAGGATATTGAAGACATAAAGAAGAATGAAGACTTGACTAGGAGACTTAATGATGGAGCAAATGAAAATTTGAGACTTCGTCATGAGAATGATATGCTAAAGACATATCTGATTCACATGCAACATGATAAAGAAGAACTTAGGAGACAAATTGGCATTTTGGAAAATGAGTTGATCACTGCAAATGAACACAAAGACAAATTCAAGAAAAGTTCAAAAAGACTTGATGACATGCTAAAAAGAAAAAAACCTGATGGAGATACAATTGGACTTGGATTTGAACATGGAGAAAGTTCTGGGAGTGCAAATAGTCAAGATCACAGAAAACCAGTAAGACAACCTAATGCTTATAAATTTAATGGGAAATGTTTCAATTGCAACAAATTTGGTCATAGAGCAAATCAGTGCAGATTTAGAAATAATCAGAATACAAACTCACCGACCGGTCAATGTTCCAAATGCAATAAAGTTGGTCATAATTCAGAAAATTGCAGAATGAATGTGAAATGCTATGTTTGTGGTAGATTTGGACATTTATCTAATCAATGTCGAACATAAACTGGTCAAGGAAATGGAAAAATTTATTCAGAGGAATAATGTAACTTGTTATGCATGTAACAAGATTGGGCATATTGCAAAATTTTGTAGAAGCAAGACTATACCGACGAATAATAAAGGATCTAATGAGAAGGGAAAAGAAAAGGTAAATGAAATAAAGAAATAATTTTCAAAACAATGGATTAAGAAAAGAGATCAGAGAGTTGATGAATTTGTCTCTGCATCGGTAGAACAGAATAACCCTCCACCGGTAGGAGATTCTTCATCTAAGGAAGGAATAATCATTAGGGGGTATGAAAGCAATTCGAAAATCATGCATTCTACCCTCAGATGATGGTAAGAGGACACATTTCTTCTTTACCAGCAGATGTGTTAAGATTTCACTTAACTGGCAAGCATTTAATGCAATTTTTGAAGAATTTTTTTATTATAAAGCACCGTAAAACCCTCATTTCAATCCACTAAGAATTCAAGCATTCAGAGAGCACGAAATTGAGCAAAGGCATTCTAAGGCAAAGCAGCAAGGTATTTTCAAGCATTCAAGATTTCAAGCAAGAGGTATTTATCTTTCAAAATGGAATCTTCACCTTCTGCACCTGAGTTTATTGCAAACCCTACTGTGGTAGAAAACATTAAGTGCCCTAGGCCTATGTTTAAGATTATCCATGAAATTGCCAAGCAAGATGATTTTATTGAAGCTTTTTTGAAAATTCCAAACGGAGTCACTTTTGCCGAAGACCCTAGAATCTAAATTCAGTTCAACATAGAAAATTTAGGGACTAATGATTTGAAAAACATGTAGAATAATGTTATTACTAATGAGCAAGGTTTGGTTAAACCAGAGCACAAGATTGTAGGAGACCTAGGATTTGTTGAAATACTGATCATACCTGAATTTTTGAAGGAGGTAGTTCATCTTGTACTAAGGAGAGTTCATGGAGAGTTTATGTGGCTTGACTCTATTTTTAAAATCTCAAAGGAAGAAATCAAGGTAGTTATTGGTTTACCCTCAACCGGTAGTAGGCCTGACAAAACTAAGAAGATACCTAAGAAGGGTGTTATGGATTTAACCAGAACTACATCTGACAATAGATCTCTTAGGGTTAATGACATTACTGATGCAAATGTGAGATAAATGAGCATGGTACTTGGCTATAGAGTAACTCATACAAATAGATTAAACTCTATTTCCATCTTATGTATTCATAGTGCATATGAGATGGTCAAAACAATGCTAGGATTGATATGTATGAATGGCTTAAGGATGAACTGATTGATAACCTAAAGAAGATTAAGGGTGACAAGAAGAGGACAAATCATGGAAGCTATCATAGGTATGGACTCTAACAATGACAAAATTATAGCTAACTACTTCAAAAACTTCCAAACTAAGATGAAATAGAGAAAGGTTACCACAAAGCATAGTAGATATGTATGATAAGCAAATCTTCTTTGTAATCAAACAAGATGAAACATGGATGGAAATTGTTACTCCTAGAACTATTTGGATAACAGAAATGGGATATGAAGTGGACTTGAATATTCTTGAAGCATATGCTAAAACATTTCTTGATGCACCTAAAGAACCATCTGAATAAATTTTTGGTAATGCTGAGACCATTGAGAGTGTTGTTTTGATGCAGAAGTAGAGAAAAAGGAGAGAGAAGTTTATCAAAGATGCATCCAAGTTGGCTAAGGAGGTTAAGGAAAATGTAATGAACTTGAGTGGTATATCTGCTAGTGAACTGGAAGGACTAAAACTGGAAGCTCATGTTTCACTGCTTGTCCCTTCTTCAGATACAGATAGTGGAAAATAAGCTAAGTTCAAAAGAGTAGAGAGGAAGAAGAGAAAACCCTCACTGGTACCTTCTCCTTCACCTAAAAAGGAAAGGACATTAAGGAAAAAGCAGCAGGCTGTAAGGGAGTCTAAGAAGAAGCTAACCCCAAATAAGAAACAACAAAATAAGACACCGAATACCCTTACACTAGAGGAACTGGTAAATGAGATAACACAAGATGGAAATCTTTGCAATGTAAATGAATTGCACCATTCATTCAAAGATTCTGATAAGGACACTATAGAGACTAGTATAATTTTGCATTTAGATATCTATAAGAAGGCTTTGATTGAAGTTGTAGATGATCTATCGAATGACTTGTATTTAAGGTTAGAAGCTAAAAGAATGTCAGTAATGGAATTAGACAAAAATTTAAAAGTTGAAGCATTATTGGCAGTACACCCTGTGAATTTTAAAGAGGAAATTGATGAACTAATTTCTGAAGCAAACTAGACTATTTTTGTGAGTGGACACTGACAGGTTAGCCTGATGGCTAGGAGAGTTAAAGAGATTATTCATGAAACTGAGGACAAAATGGACATAATTTTTGTGGAAAAAGAAAAGAAAGAGGAAAGGGAGAGACAATAAATTGACAAATCTTTTTCTAAGGTATACTAGAAGGACAAAGGTAAAATCAAAATTGGTAGTATACCTATTATAAAAGTCACAGATAACATTCCTCCACCAACACAGGATACTCCACCATTAACTTCAAATACACTGGTAAATAAAGACAATCAATCGAATAAGGCAACTGAAGAAGTTACTCATGATGAAACTAATCCTAATTCTAAAATTCTTTTCACCATGAATGTAGATACACAAGATATTAACATTGTTGTGGATAAAGAGACTGCAAAGGTTAAGGTAGATGATGCTAAGATCAGTGAGATCTCTAAGTTATCAGCATACACTGTTGACTCTCAGAACACTAAGATACCAGCACAAGATAAGCAGCCAAAGATTGAGAAACCAACAGAGGATAAGGTAACTAACACAGAGAAACCAGAGTCAGAGAAACCGGTAGTTGTAGAGGTACTTATATAGATTGAAAAACCAAAAGAAGGAGAGGTAATAGCACAGACAAAGAAACCAGTTGAAAATGTAACTAAAGAGGAGGAAATTGATGGAAATAAGGAAGAAATAGTGAAGGTAACTGAGCAAGTATCTGTTGAAGGGAAATCTACTAGAGAATTCAGACCCACTAATGTAACAGATGTTCTATTGGATTCTATTAAGAGGATAACATATTGCAATACCTTAGCATTTAAGGCTATTGATGACACATTACTTATCTTGAAGATGATTGTACCAACTTGTAAGATAGATCATATCGAGGATTCTTAAAGTAAATTGGACACATTGTCAAAATTTATTGCTGAAAATGTTCTAACAATAGATAAGGTGAATGAGGATCCTGTAAAAGAAAGAGTAGATAAAGAGAAAGGTGAATTCTTTGAGAAAACCATCAAAGACTGTACTGAGCACATGGATTCATTATTATCGTACTTAACTCAATACTTTTGGAATATAAGGAGATGTATAGAGAAGCTTGCAAGACTCACCACCCAACTGAAGATATTGATGAGGAAATTAAGAAGACATAGAAGGAGATAGATGACATTGCAGATAATATGATAGGTTCTTCGAGACTTATGTTAGTTTTTGAATAGGAAATGGCAATTTTTGAGGAGAAGTTAGAAAAACTTGAGAAAGAGAAAGAAAGAATAAGGTTAAAGGCCTAAGAACTGAAAAGAAAACTTGGTCCAAGATTGGACAGTCTTATCACTCAGCGGGTTGAGGTATCAAAAGAAACAATTCAAGGAGAACGGTCACAGGAGCAGCAAATGCATTATCTGACTAGCATGATCCAACAAATAGAAACCATTCTTTTTGATAATAATAAATTCATGCAGAGCCTGAATCTAATTTTAGCAGATATTTTTCAACTTGTACAAAATTGGTTATAGGCTATGAGGTAGCATTTTTGTATTCTTTGATTCTTTTTGGCATCCTTTGTCATTGATGTCAAAGGGGGAGTAGTATGGAGAAAAATAATAAACAAAGGAGATCACTTGATTAGGGGGAACACACTCTTTTTGGGATCAGATTTTGGACTTCATTTTTGGATAACAATTTTGGATTTTTCTCATGAGTGTTTCCATCAATGCCAAAGGAGGAGATTGTTGGAATTCTACACTCTATGAGAATATGGTTGATTTTGTCATTGATGGCAACCAACCGGTAACGATTTTCTTCACAGGCACTAACATCGCATACACCATATACCGGTAGTCACCGACATCGATAGGCACATTCACCAGCATCCAAACTACACTAACAATGAAGTATACCAGCTCTCGGGCCGACATGAAATAAAGTTTTGTTTATATGATTTATATTGTAAATGTAATTAATTATTTGTAAGCTGACTTGATGTATTGTAAAAAATCATATATGTATGAGATCCTATAGATCATTTTGTATTGAGAAGGAGATTATTATTATTGGTATATTTAAAGACAGCGAAAGGTTTTTGGTTCAGGAATCTGACTGAGCTTAAACCGGTACTGAACCAAGCATTAGAGATGCTATTTTGAGTAGTACATTGTATTGGATTTAATTATCCATTTTGTAGTTAGTGAGACTCTTCTATTCAATAGTGAGCTCTAGGTTGTTGGCCTTCTTGCATGTGCAGGCCCATGTTGTAAGTAATATTTATTCATATTGGCCAGTGAGTAAATATTGTGGGTCACAAATCCCACCGAGGTTTTTCCCACATCAAGTTTCCTCGCCAAAATATTTTGTGTTATGGTATGCATTTATGCTATCTCTATTATTTCTCTTTACTGGATTATTTCTTGTTTACCGATCCATTGATTTGGGTTGCAAAGTTATAAATAAGTTTAAATATTTCATTAACCGATTAGATATTGATTCAACCCCCCACTCTCAGTGTCTTTGGGACTATCATTAAATCTAACATGTCGGTCCTTTGGTCCTTATCTCCTCACTCTATTAGTCCTCTGACCCTTGACTTTTCACTTTGTTGGTCCCCTGATCCTTGACTCTACACTCTGTTGGTCCTCTAATCCTCGACTTCTCACTCTGCCAGTCCTCTGACCCTTAGCTCTGCACTCTACTGGTCCTTTGATCCTTGACTCTGCACTATCGGTCCTCTGATATTTGGCTTTGTACTCTAGCAGTCTACCTCATATACTCTCTTCTCTACTAAATCTTTTAGCACTTCCTCTTACTCTACTATGCACTTTGGATCGCCTTTCACAGGATTTGTTGTTTAAATATTTTACGATCAAGAATTTTTGAATGAACTCAAAAATAATTTATACACTTTCTATCGTCACCTTTAGGTGACTCCTCAATCAAAGCAATCTCAAATTTTGGAGGATTTATAATTCAAATTCTCCCACTCTTTCTTTGTGTGCCCTGCACCAATTTTGCCAACTACTCAACTGATTTTGCCATCGCATCCCCCAAAAATAGTGACTTTTGGGTCATGTTTAGTCTTTTAAATGCGAACCAGAAAATCCACAAGTAATCATGGCTTGACTGCATGATGATTGAAGTTGACTTCACCAACCCTTAGTTTGGCGTAGACACAAGCTCACCAACTCACCTTTTTCCACCACAACTGTTGACCGATCATCACTTCGAGATTTTAGGAAAACACCTATCTGCCTTCTACTTAACCAATCTACCAGTATACCACTGTGCTCTTCATTGCTGGTTCATCCCTTGATATTGGTTTTCAGTGTTTCTATCAATTGTCTTCTCCTATTTGCCAATGAGGTTCCGGTTTGCATACAACCTCAAGCCTTCTTGCCTATGTCACCTTTGGTGACTTCATTATCATCATAATGACCAACCTAAAGATCTGATCTCAACACCGATCTTCTTGAGTGATAGACCGGTTAGCTTAGTCTGTCTTCCCTTGAGCTTATTGAACCTTTATCACTTGTCTCTTATGTTGCTTCCATGTTGTTTACAAGTCATCATCTTTGCTACTAAGATACACCACTCCACTGGTACCACTGCACCGATCAGTGTTAAACATCAATGACAAATATCAACAAGTATATCAGTTCTCTAGATTAACTATTTTTGTCAATGCCAATAATTTCTTATCAAACTTATGCAAATGGGAGGGAGAATGTGACTTATATACTCATCAATTAAGGTTAATTGACTGATTTTTCATCACAGGCCGACATAGGGAATTTTTTCCCTCTTTATGCAAAGTCCAATGCAAAGATAGGACAGAGGGGGCCTTGAAATAGGGAAGGGACAAGGGTGCCACACCCCTTTCCTGCCCTTGTCTCAAGACAGGAAGTGGGTTTAGGCAATGTGAAGGGAAGAAAAAGTACATTTTTGGGGGATGAGAAAGTCTTGGGTCTCTGATCAAGCTTGGGGATTCAATTCACCAACGTGAAGACCCTAATGTGGTCACAAATTGCAAGGGTCACAATTTTATGACACTACACCAATGTATGTTATTATCAAGAATTTAGGGTCTAACAACTAATTTAACATAATGTTGAACATTAACATTCTTTACCTTAGTTGGAATATCAAACTCAGCTCCCATGGCAACCAACTTATCATCTTTTTTGTTCTAATTTCTTGGTATGGATAGTAGGTTAAATGCATCAAACTATTCAACAATATCCCTAACACTATGTTTATACAATTTGAACAACTCATTTTTAGTGACATTGATGTTTCTCATATGATTTACAACAATTTCACTATCTCAAGAACTTGCAAGAACTTGACATTATTCTTGCTTGCCCACTCTAATCCATAAACAAGTTCTTCATATTGTATTGTTAGTACAACTGAAAGAAAAAGAAAAAGAAAAATAGTACTTATAACTATTGGCAATTGACACTCAATTGGTTGGTTTCACTATGTTGTCATTGATATAAACATGGTATTGTGTTCATGCTTCATGTTTTGGTTCAATTTTGTACCAACAGACACTTCATAGACACTAAACCGACACCGGCACCGGCACCGATAGGACAAAAGGATTTCTTTGGTTATCGACAATGCAGGCCGACATGGTTTCAAATAAGGTTATCGGTATTGGAGGCCTACATCTCTTGGATCTAGCATCAACAATTGTCTTAATATTTATGCATTCATGTTATCAAGCCAACATGTAATTTGATATTGTATATATCTTTTTAAACTGACATAAGGCATGATAAATTGTATAGGGTATGTAGTCAGTTTGATATATCATTTTGATATAACATTAATCAATCATCATGTGAATATGAAATTGGAAGGAGATGTGAAATATATCAGAGAGATTATGTATGTGAGGATATTAATGTAAGCGCTATTTCGGTAAAGGTTTTAGGGTTTCAAACAAGAATAGGCAAAGCTTAAATCGGAACTATATTTTGGCATAGAAGATGCTATCTTAGTAGTTCAACACTTCTCTGGATTTTAGTCTAGATTTGTATGTAGTCAATGAGGATCCTTTTGTGATTGAGAAGTGTTCTCTAGGTTATAAGCCTTCCTACAAGTGCAGGCCCCTTATATTTTGTAATATATCTTCATATGGCCAATGGATTGATATTGTGGGTCACAAATCCCACCTTTGGTTTTTCCTCTTTGAGGTTTTCCACATATAAATCTGTGTGTTATTATTCTCATTTATTTGATTGGCTTATTGGTTGCTTTACTTCTTTCAATTCTATATGTACCAGTATACTAGTTGGTGTATGCATGTTTTAATAAGGCTAAAATTGATCATTCCATTATAACACCGATTCACCCCCCCTCTCAGTGTTATTGGATTTCAACAATTGGTATCAGAGCCTTGTGCCTTA
Source organism: Cryptomeria japonica (assembly GCF_030272615.1). Taxonomy (NCBI): domain Eukaryota; kingdom Viridiplantae; phylum Streptophyta; class Pinopsida; order Cupressales; family Cupressaceae; genus Cryptomeria; species Cryptomeria japonica. The sequence goes on along the minus strand of NC_081415.1, from coordinate 64,729,266 downwards.
GAGGAAGTTTAACAACTTGAGGAAGATCATGAATCTAGAATCCATGGATATGGCTTTGGAGAAGCAACTTGAGATGACACTTGAAGATTATGATGTTGAAAGGTTGAAGAACTTAAAGCTACAAGATGAATTGAATTCTCCTAAGGAATTCATTCTTGTCCTACAAGAGAGGCTATCATCTATTCAAGCTAGGAGGAAGGAACTTTTGCAAAGTCACGATGATGAAGAGAAAGATGCACTTAAGGAACAATGTCAGAAATTGAGTTAGGAGAACATGGTTATGAAAAATGAAATGCAAGTTATAACTATGAGAATGTCTAAGGAGTTTGAGGACTGAAAGAAAAAGGAATAAAATCTTGTTCTATCCCTGAAGAACAACTTTGAAGAATGTGGTAGGTTGTTTCATGAGAATGATATGTTGAGAAGTGATTTAGTATAATCCCAAAGTAATGAACAAGAGCTTGAGAGACAAATGATAATTCTAAGAGAAGATCTAACTACTGCAAGTGAGTATACAGAAAAATTCAAGATTAGCTCAGCATAGCTAGATGAGTTATTGAAGAGACAAAGGTAGATTGGAGATTCTAGTGGACTTGGATTTGAGCAAGGATAGAGTTCTAGTACTGCTAATGAAGATCAAAACTATAAGGCACTGGTAAGGCAATTTAATGGTAGATGCTTTGTTTGTAATAGATTTGGTCACATGGCAAGATAATGTACAAATAGAGCAAATCAGAACCCTGATTCTGCTCTTAGTGAATGTTCAAAATGTGATAAGTATGGTCATAAGATAGAAGATTGCAGAATGAATGTTAAATGCTATGCATGTGGAAAGTTTGGACATATGGCTAATCAGTGCAGGTCAAGAAATTTCACTGGTTTTAGCAAAGAAATTCAAAGGAATAATGTTACATGTTATGCATGTAATGAGGTTGGACATATTGCTAAATTATGTAGAAGTAGAAATCCATTGGTTAGCAATGGAGGATCAAATGAGAAAGGGAAAGAGAAGGTTAGTGAAATATGGCAAGATCATACTCAGAGATGGGTTAGGAAAACTGAAGAACAATCATTAGATGGAAATGCACCGATTACTTATCTAGCAGAAGAGGTTGCTCCTACATCGACAGGTAGCTCATCCGGTAACTAAGGCAGATGCCTTAGGGGTAGGCAAAATTTATGAAGATGTTGCATATGCCCCGGGAAGAGGTTATCTAAGATGTTCCAGACATTTGAGATGCTCATGCGGCATTGATATGTTTTGTTTGAGATCCAGTATCTCTTACCGGTAGTCTTTTATGTCAATGGAAGATTAGAGGTTTTCTCGGTTTTTAAAAGGTCAAATTCATTTCATTATTGATCACCTTGCATTTAGAGAGATTTTAGAGTGATTAAGAATGACTAAGAGAGATCAAAGGAATTTCAGAGAAATCAGATTTCTTCTTGAGCGATTTCACCAGCGACTGGAAGAATTTGTTAAGGGTTTTCACTGAAAGCGATCAATAGGTATTTATCCTTAAACATGGAAGTGGGATCATCATCTATTCCTTTCTTTGTTGGAAACCCGATTGTAGTAGAGGTCAAGGACCTCCCCCGACCAATTTTCAAGCGGTATCCACATGTGGCTACCCTGGAAGATTTGGTTGTAGGATTTTCCTGAGTTTCAGAGGGATTTGTCTATGTTGAGGATGTTAGGGCATACATACACTGTCACATATAGGACTTGGGAACATCTAAAATAAAGGGCATGTACATGAGTGAGCTGATGGGAGAATCTAGAAAGATCAAACCGACATACAAACACATTGAAGACTTAGGGTTTACCGATACTCTGGACATCCCATAATTCGAAGATGAGATAACTAGGTATGTTTTGAGCAAAGTACATGGGGTGTTTATCTATTTAGATAGACCTTACAAAATCATCAAGGAAGTCATCCAGACAATCACTAGTTTACCATCGGTTGGGAAACATCTAGATAAGAAGGTTTCAAATGATTTCATGAATAAAATCAACGGTGCGACATCTGCCAGGATATCTATGTGAAATAAGCACTATTACCGACACGGACATCAAATTCGGTAGCATGATCATCGGGTATTGTGTATGTGAAAAGTGGACCTATATTTGTATCTGGAATACACAACACTTCAATTAAGTCATTAGATGCATGGTTAGTAAATCTATAATCAATAAATAATAAACAAACTGACCCATTGCGTTCTAGTAGATGCGAGTTTAAGATTGCTCTCAGATTTGTATAAGCAATACCAGTGACTAGACAACACCTAAACAAAGGATTTGTAAATCTATATGAGCATGAATATGAGCTAAATGGATGCAAGATTTAAGCTAGATATGCAAGATTAAGCTAACATGATTTAAGAAATATGAAATAACTAATATGCAATATCTCAATGCAAATTCTCAATGAACCTAGAGAAAAAACAACATAATAACAATATATTCTCCAGGATCTTTTTGAATGAGAGATGAGAGCCTAAATTTATAGAAAATTCAAAAAGAAACCAACGGCTGAGATCAAATGATGATGAGAGGTCAAAATTTTCCAAGAGGAAGCACAATCTAGGTGAATTGATGTGATTGGATGCTTTTCTTAGTTTTAAAGGAAATTGAACTAAAATTAAGATAAAATCAGAAAAAAACTGATTTATTCTCTATTTCATTCAATTTTAATATTTAATTGTTTTATTTGCTTTCTTTGAGATTATTTATCAATTTTTAATTTGTTTTTCAAGATTATCTCCAATTGATTGCTTTTCTCAATTTTTAATTCATTTTTGTCAATTAATTCCTCTTTTGATGATTTAATGGCAAATTGATTTATTTAATTAAATATGCTAGGATATTCAATAAAATAAATAGGATAATTGTTTAAAATGATTTACTTGGAATGATTAATTAACTAAATAAATATTTAGTTAATATTGGTTGATTAATTTGCCATGTGACATTGATGATTTTAGAAATTAATTATGTGCTCAAGCTTTATTTAATTGCCTTTGGTTAGGACCTTGGTGACATTGTTGAGATTAGGGGCCCATGGTTTAGATGACCATTTTTAGGGTACTACATTTTCCCCTCTTTTAATTAATGTGTGAGCAGCATGTTGGTTCAAAGAAAATTTGATGTCTAGGAGATACCAGTTCTGAACTTGATTGATCACGAACTAGATGAAGAGCGAGGTATTCAGCTTGTTTTGAAGTGATGAAACTGAACAGGGTTGATTAAAGTGAAACCGATCCCGAACTTGATTGAACTAGGACCGATGAAGAACAACGATACCAAACTTGAACTTGATTGATCAAGAAGCGGATCTTAATGATCTAGAACTTGATTGAACTAGACACAATGAGCAAAGATAAAATCGATCTTGAAATTGATGGATCAAGACACGATGAGCAAAGATAAACTGTCCAACTTGATTTGAAGCAATGAAACTAAACACCTACTTAGATTGAGTGTGATCAAAGATACTCTTTAAACCCTTGATTGATTTTAAATAAATAATCAGCTTGATGAAAAGTGATGAAACTGATTAACATTAAGAGACTGATTCAGACAAAGACAATGTCAGCTTGATATGAAGCGATAAAACTGATATGCCCCTAGCGATTGATTCAATTCAGATGATAAAGAGATCTCAACTTGATATGAAGCGATGAATCTAAGATGCCCCTTAGCAATAAGAATTTTATTTTATTTAGTTGAAAAATATTTTTTCTCGAATTTTGATGAAGATTTGAAAGAAATTCTCGACTTTGAGGTCATGAGGATGCCCCCTAGGGATCGAAATTGAAATATAGCGGGGGTTGCGCAGTGATTGTAGGCAATTTTGTTTTGTAGCGATGATAAGTTATTTGAGCACAAAGATTAATGTTGAAGATTAAAATCAGAGTTAATGTGAGAATTATATTGGGATTTAGCATTGATTAATGAGAAATTGAGCACAAATTGAAGAAGAGAATGAGCACTTGATGAAAAGCGCTAAGTGGTCCAAATTTTGGAAATTGACTAGCAAAATAATCTTGTATTTCAATATTGATCCTGAAAATGGAATCAGGACGAGCAAATTAGCTAAGGGTACAACTTTTATGTCCATCAAAGAAAGTTGAAAAATTAGGGTTTTGATTATATATGGGATAAAAGTGTCAGTTTCAATTCATTTTAACCTTCCAAGTTTGAAAATTCAAAAAAAACCTTCTGTGAAGAAAAATGGTGGTTCCCACACATGAGCATCGATTCAAGCACCAGAGATGATATAATCGATCGCGGAACTATGAGCCAACAGTAAGTGATCGATATTATGCCTTTTAATCATTTCAAAATTGAATTTTTTTGTTGAATTTTTCATTTTTTTGGCATGTTGAAGTCGGGTTTTGTCGTTTTGTCATGCAAGGCAGGATCCTGTCTCGTACGACAAACTGCTTAAGTTTGTTTGATTGTTTAAGGTCATTAGTTTTGTCATTTGAGAAACATCCTTCTGTCGTGCGAGAACCTTCAAAAGAGCCCATTTTGTCATTTTAGGGCTAATCTTGTGTCGTATTAGACAGTTTTGTCGTATGAGACCAATTCCTGACTTGTACAAGTTGTTGCCTCTGTGATCTTTTGTCATTTGAAAAATAGTGAGCATTTTTGAAGGTGTAAACTTGAAATTTTGATTGTACAGTTGATGTAGTTAGATTTGTGTGATGTTTTACTACTCTTTGAGGCTTATTTGAAATGTTTCTTGATGATCTTTTGTTTGGATTTTTGGAGGTTTGATTGGTTCATGTGTTATTCAAATGTGTATATCCATCGACCATGACATTAGTTCGTTAGTTATCAGATATAGACCAGGCACATATTGATGCATGCGGATTGACTCATCTTCTCAAGTTGCCTGATATCCATGTGAATCACGGTATGCTCACTGCATTAGTCAAGAGGTTTCACTTAGAGCATAATACCTTTCATTTTCCAGTTGGGGAGATGACCATCAATCCCGAGGATGTATACAAGATTCTCTGTATCCCTTTTGCTAGGGATAAGGTAGATTATGATTCAGCACAACATCCTAGCCTTCTAGCCCTGAGGCAGGTATTTCATGATGCAGACATTCTGACATGGTCCACCAGTTGGGATGAGATGATGACTAGATACAATGAGGACTTTCTAGTGGCATGCATCTTGATAGGTTTCATTGGTTGTTTTATTATTCCAAACATGGGACATTAGGGGTTTTTATGTGGATGGGGCAGGATGTTGGAGAGACTTGTTGAGCACCCCTAGAGATTATGATGGGGTTTATGTATACTAGCACACATATATCATGAAATGCATGTGATCGTCTACTAGGAGGGGAAGAGTATGGTTACCGAGGTGTTGATTTTACAAGTATGGGCCTGGGAACATCTCCTAGTATGCAGACTGATTGTCGATGATGTGAGGGATCCATAGCAACCCATTATTTACAGATATTATGGATATATTACACAGCCCCATCTGGGCAAGACCGATTATTGGAGGCAACAGCTAGATGATCTTATAGTTTTTGTATGGAGACCTTACAAGGGTCTGGAGCCTTGGGATGATTAGAGAGCTATGCGCAGAGACCTATTCATAACTCAACCTCTTATCGATAGATCAATGCCAGTAGTCAAGCGTTTTGTTGTTAGTCGACTGATGAGGTAGTATGGCAGACCTCAGGGGATCTTGTAGGAGTTTACAACATATGCACGTTATGCAGATAAGGAGAGGTGGGGATGGGGACCGAGGCTATCATGCACCTTGGGCATGTAGGAGTTGTTTAGGTTATAGTGGCTTAGATGGGATTATTTAGATGATATTGTAGATGTGGGGGTATTGCCCTAGTATAGGGATTGGTACGAGCAACATCCATTCCCATGATTGATGGATCCGGCTGAGCAAGCACCTCGCATAGAGGAGGTAGAGGATGATGCCCTTGCATAGGGATAGGGACATGGACAGAGGCAGGGACAGAGAGTCGAGGCTATGAGGTGAGTAGGTGGTGATCCTTGTGTTAGCAGCAGTAGGGTACCAGCTGGTGCTAGGCAATAGAAAAGAGGAGAGGGTGGATCCCTAGGGGTATTGGGGTGAGACTTAGCAGAGCAAGGGTAGCAGAGGGTGGAGGAGAGGAGGAGAGAGTAGCACTGAGACATGTTCGACAAAGGAGAGATGAGCAGGGGGAGCCGGAGGCAGAGATGGAGGAGGTGATGGAGAAGGAGAAGGAGGCAAAGAGCCTATGAGGGATCAAGAGGATGACACAACACGATCAATGAGAGAATGCCTAGTGGGTTTGTAGTCATAGCTGATAGTGGCACAAACACAACTAGCAAAGTGAGACCGATAGCTGGTGGACCTTAGAGTAGAGGGAGATCATCAGTTAGCTGAGGTCAAAGCTGAGCGTGATCGTTAGCTAGTGGAGCTCAGGGCAGAGCTCGATCATCAGGTCATAGCAATGAGGGCAAAGCGAGACACTCTTCAACAAAAGGTTCTCCATCAGATGAGTCAAGCAGCCTACTATGTTGTATAGCTTAGAAGTTCCAGTAGCATAGCAAGTTGTATTGTATTCTTAGTATATGGCTCGATCAGAGGGAGCTCGGGCACCTAGGTAGGATCTGGGTCAGCAGGCTCAACCTCCTCCACCACCTAGCAATGAGGGAGAGGCTGAGAGCTAGATCTTTTTGTAGCTCTAAGATTTTTTTTGTAGACACCCATTTTTTTGTCGCCCTTACGATTCTTGTTCCGATGGGAGTTTGTATATGTCATTTGACATTATTTTGTACCCTGAGACTTGATCATTATATATACGAGATCTTGATTTGACTTCATCGTACTTGTGTTAATTGATTTATGAGATACTTTTCTATATTCTTTATTGTATATCTATACATATCTATTCAATATGGATGTATGTAATGCAAATGAATATGGATGTTTATTTTTGTTTTATTTTTCATGCAAATAAATGATGATGCAAATGAATGATGAGAATGAGCAATGAGTAGTGCAATTTTTTTTTCTTTTTTCAATGCATTAAGATAAATGTAAATGAGTGATAATGAATGTATGAATCTATATAAAATTCTTATGTATGCAGCTAAAAATCTCAATACACAAGTACTCGATCAGAGAAATGATGAAGGAGAGACCACTTAGCTAAGAAATGATGATGCTTCAAACTCTCATTCAGAAGATAAAGAGATCATTGTTACCATACTGAAATCACTCTAAATTCACAAAATGCATAATGAAATGCAAAATGAGATGAAAAATGAGATGCAACCTAAACCTAGTCACTAGATTTGAAATGCTTAAGTTTCATCACTGAGCGTTAACAAACATAGCAGGCAGATTAGAGTTTCTTTCTTTTCATGTGTAATATTAATTATCTTGTCCACAATGACCCTTTTTCGTTCATATCCTTGGACAGATTTCGGAGGGACCTGGATTGCATGATAAATAAATTCCCTCAAAACATACAAAGAAATGATGGGAACCTCCCTATAGCATTCAAATAAGCGGAGTCGAGGTATGTGTGGCGATTTCACCTTAATGTGAAGGCTATTATCATAGACACCCAGCTAATTATATGTTTCCAGATCATCAGAATCATTCCTACAAGCAGAAAACAAAGAAAATATTATGCCCCCAATCCTTGCTCCTCTTAGTCAAGATAGACTTCCTCGAGTTACTTAGAGGGATAATAATCAAAAACCAATATAAAAGACAACACAAAAAGAAAATTTCATTTATAGCTCAAACTATTTAGTGATTTTTTTTAGTAATGTTGTTTGCTTGTATACTCAGTGATAAAACTCTTTAGTAGTCAGGAGAGAGGTGAATAACTTGGAGTGGATGATTGGGTATCACTGACAGAATGAGGACTTGGTTGATACTTCTTAGAACATGTAATGTGCTCTGTTGGTTAACCTAAGACTAGGACATTTATTAGTTTCAAGCCATGAGGGTTCCAATGAACCAAGATGTCACAAAAGTGAATGAAATATGTACAAGCAAAAGAAAAGATGCATAAAAGTGGGAATGCCAACATTGTGTTGATAGATGGAGAAAACTTCCCTTTGCTCTCTCAAAACTATTAATTCTTAGGATTTTCTCTCAGAACAAGGTCACCAACCTGAAATTCTCATTTTTGAACCTTTTGTTATAACCTGTGGACATTCTCTTTTGATATGCTCTTAGATGATCAAATGCCACTTGCCGATGTTCATCCAACAATTCGAGTTCTTGCAACATAGCTATTATGTAGTCTTCATCAGTAACAAGACTTTGCAAAGAAACTCTTAGAGATGGTATTTACACTTCAATAGGTAACATTGCTTCGGGCCCATACACCAAAGAAAAAGGTGTAGCCCTAGTAGGTGTTCTAATACTTGTTCTATAAGCCCACGGGGCAAGATTGAGCTATAGATGCCAATCCTTTCTAGATTTATTTACTGTTCTGTGTAAAATAGTCAATAGATTTTGGTTAGATGCTTCGGCTTGTCCATTACCTTGAGGGTAGTACACAAATGACCAGTGTTGTTTTATTTTGAATTTTTCACAAAGTTCATTTACATCTTTGTTCTTGAGCTATCCTCCATTGTTAGTTATAATAGATGAAGGTATACCATACCTACAGATGATATAATTAAGGATGAACGGACCTACTTTTTTATCGGTTTCTTTGATGAGCGGAGCCGCTTCTACCAACTTAGTGAAGTACTTAGTGGCAGTTATAAAAAAAATTATGTTTGTTAGATGATCCAGGATATATTTGGCCAATTAGATCAAACACCCATTGTTGAAAGGGCCTATGTGTAACAAAGGGTATGGGATCCCTTGCTAGAGCATGTATAAGGTTCCCATGTAGCTGACACTTTTCACAAGTTTTAGCAAATTTTATAGCTTTTTTCTCCATGTTTGGCCAGTAGTAGCCAGCCCTTAGTAGTTTTCGTGCTAAAGTTAGACCGTTCAAATGGGATCCACAAACACCTTCATGAACCTTAGATAATGTGCATTGGGACTCCTCAGTTTCTAGACATCGAAGCAAAGTATTATCTAAACATCACCTAAATAGGTCATTAGCAATGATAACATATCGTGACACATTTCGGATTAGATTCCTTTTTTCATTTTAGGAAAGATTAGCAGGGACAACTTGGTTACGCAGGTAAGAGTAAATGTGGCTATAGCAAGATGAGTCATGTCCAATAATAGAACATACCATTTGGGACTCGAGAGAGTCATAGGCAAGATAATGTAACTCTTCCACCAGGAATTCAAATTGAAAATTAGATTCCTGTAGCTGTGGTATAGACATCAAGGTGGTCATTCGATCTGCTGCTCTATTTGCTGATATGGCGATCTGCTGAAATGATACAAAGGTAAAGCATTTCTTGAGATCATCCACTATTCTCTTATAAGGCATCATTTTCTCATCCCTTGTCTAATATAGATCATTGATTTGGTTGATAATGAGTTGAGAATCTCCATAGATGTGTAATTCAACAATATTCCACTCAATGGCCAGCTTGATCCCATTTACCAAAGCTTCATATTCTGCAATGTTGTTTGTGCAAGGGAAGAGAATCTTGTAAGCTTTTGGGATTGAATATTTTTGAGGAGTAATAAAAATTATTCCAGTACTAGAATGATGTTGAGTGAAAGACCCATCAAAGAACATCTTCCATGATTGTTGAGTAAGGTGCATGATTGATTCTTCTGGAAATTCTATATGCAGAGGTTGACTGTCTTCAAGTGGAGCATCAACAAGTTGTGTTGCAATAACGTATCCTTTGATGGCTTTACATTCCACATATTCAATATCAAATTCTTTAAGAACCATGACCCATTTAGCCAGTCTTCCTGTAAGCGTTGCTTTACTGAGAAGGTATTTGAGTGGATCAATCTTAGCCACCAACTTAATAGAGTGTGCTAACGTGTAATGTCTTAATTTATGTGATGCAAAGACTAATTCCAAAAAGGCCTTTTCTATGATTGTATAGTTCATTTCATAAGACACCAATGTTCTACTGATATAATATATGGCTCTTTCCTTTTTGTTCCCATCATGTTGTGCTAGAAGGCCCCTAGTGAAGTATCTATAGCTGATATGTATAGAATCAATGGTTTACCTTGAATTGGTGGCATCAATATGGGTGGATTAGAAAGATAATCTTTGATTTGGTTTAGATGTTGTTCACAATATTTATCATAGTTGTATTGAACTCCTTTCCTTAATACCTTTGTGAAGGGTTGAGCTTTGTTTGCTAGCTGAGATATAAAGTGCTTTATTGATTGAAGATGTCCTTGTAAACTTCTCATTTGACTGATATTCTTGGGCGGAGGCATTTCTATTATAGCCTGGACCTTTTCAGGGTTAACTTCAATTCCTTTTTTTGAAATTATATAACCAAGCAATTTTCCTAATGTCACTCCAAATGCACACTTTTTTGGATTTAGCTGGAGTTTGAATTTTTCCATTCTGTCTAGTATAGGGCCTAGCTCTTGAATATGCATGGATCTCTTCATAGTCTTTACTAAAGTTTCATCAACATAATCTTCCATATTCTTATGCATCATGTCATGAAAGATAGTAGTTACCACTCTTTGGTAAGTTGCTCCTCTGTTCTTTAGCCTTAATGGTATGACATTCCAGCAAAAGGTTCCCCATGCACATGTGAAAGCTATATTTTCTTGATCACCAGGAGCTATTTTGAATTAATTATAGCCAGAGAATCCATGCATTAGTGAGTAGATCTCATACTCAGTAGTTATATCATCTATCATATCAATGTTTGGTAATGGAAAGTCATCCTTCGGACAAGCTTTGTTGAGATCTCTGAAATCTGTGTAAACTCTAATAGATTTGTCTACCTTTGATATAGGTACTATGTTTGATATCCGTTCTACATAGTCTATAGCTTTGATAAATCTAACTTTTAGCAATTTTTCTAGCTCAGCCTTGACTAGTAATGCCGCATGAGGATGCATCTTACAAAGATTTTTCTTGACTGGTTTAACTCCTAGTGTAATAGAGAGATGATGCATGATGAGATCAGGATCTAGTCCTGGAATATCAGAGTATGCCCATGAAAATTTAATCTTCTTTTCTAAAAAGAGGTGAGTGAAATCTTTCAATTCTTCTACTGATAGTGATTGAGCTATATGAATGATGTGTGGTGTCTCTTGACTCCCAATGTTCACTAGCTGAGTTGGCTCGATCAATATAGAAGACCTCTCCTGGAAATGACTAGGCAATATATCAAGTATCTCTGTTAGGTCCCGAGGACAACTAAGAGGAGGGGGGGGGGGTGAATCAGTTGTCAAGTAAATTTAAACCAAAAACAACTTAACCAACTTAATGCTTAATACCGGTAAACCAGTTAAGTATGTCGATAGATAGTTTTAATAGTTAATTGCTATACCGGTAAAGATTAGTGCATGAAACATAAACACAAAGTCATCCACAACACATGACACCAATACTTGTACGTGGAAACCCTCTAAGGGGAAAAACCATGGTGGGAAACCTTACCCACAATCAGATGATACTACTGCAGATAGTAAGTGTACATAAATGGGGTCTGCACATGCAGAAAGGTCAAGCACCTAGAGCTCACTGCTCAATCACAAATGGGAGTCACACTAACTACAATTGGATGGTTAAATCCAATAAGAATGTACTGCTCAAAATAGCATCTTCATATGCTGGATTCAGTACCGGTGTAATGCTGATATGCTTTCACAAAAACCTAGCTTCACCTTCAAATGATGTTTGTGTGTATTGCTCTACTTAATCTCTCATATACCTTCACACAATTCTTTTTCGCATTCCACATTTGATCTTATAAATAAGATCTTACATTTATATCATAACCTAAGACCAATTTTAGTAGGTCAGCTCTACAAGATATTACAATAAAACATTTTACAAACAATATAATATCCAATGCAATAACTGATTGAACATGTCAGCTTAATGCATTTACAACAATAATTAATCATCTCCATAGCATGCCATGCTGATCTGGAAAAGATAAACTTGCAAGTGTAACTCTGGATAACCCTGGACCTATTTGCTGGTAAAAGCAAATATGCAAATATGTTTATACCAATGATTAATTCATTAAGACAAGATGTCCACACGATGTCTTCGATATTACCAAGTGTCTTCCATGCCATTCCAAGTGTTGGTGATCATTATATCCTGTCAGTGTACCATATACCAGTAACTATGCAATAGTTACTTGCTTACTGGTGAATGCTGCTAGATCTCCAAAGTGCTAGTGTTTTAGTAGGTGTTGACATTAATGACAAAACCATACCAAAATACCAACAATCTCCCCCTTTGGCATTGATGGCAATACAAGATGGAAAAACCATCAAAGTGCCAAAACATAAATGCCAAATACCAAAAACCAACAATCTCCAAAAAGATCATAACCAAAAATCAAAATACAGATATAGAGAGTAATAATCTCTCCCAAACAACAATCTCTCCCTTGGGAGCAACATGTGTTTTCCTTGTGTTTTTCAATTTTTTTCCATACCAATCTCTCCCCCATTGACATCAAATGTCAAAGTTACAACAAAACCAAGTTCATATACAAAATACCAATCAATTCAATATACCAACTACTCCTCCTGAGAAGCAGCTTCCTTATCAAAGATCAGAATAAAAGATTTGTCTATTAATTCTATCGGTTGATGAAAATCATCAACTTCCTAAGTCTCTACCAGTGGTGGTATGACTCCAAGCTGATCTCTGAGATATTCAAAAGTCTCCTTAGGCAAAGGTTTTGTAAAAATATCTGCAAGCTGTTCTTTAGTATTCACATAAACCAGTTTTATCTCTGTTGCTTCAACTTTTTCCCTTAGAAAATTTAGTTTCATAGAAACATGTTTTGTTTTAGAATGTAGTACTCGATTCTTAGATATATCAATTGCTGCAATGTTATTACAATAGATAGTAATAGGTTCCTTGCATTTTACCTTTATGTCTTTCAACATTTTCTTAAGCCATAGTGCCTATGTACAGTTAGTTGTTGCTACAACATATTTTGATTCTGCTGTTGATAAAGATGTACAACTTTGTTTCTTACTCAGCCAAGAAACTAGTCTGTTTCCAAGAAAGAATACTCCGCTAGTGGTGCTTTTCCTATCATCCACATCTCTTGCCCAATTTGCATCTGTGTATGCACATAGATCAAAATTTTCATCTCTAGGATACCATAATCCAAAATTTATAGTGCCTTGTAAGTACCAGAAAATCCTTTTTACTGTTGATTCATGATTTTCTCTAGAATTACATTGAAATCTTGAAACAATACTTAATGCATTCATAATATCAGGTCTAGTTTGTGCCAAATACAGTAAACCTCCTATCATAGATTTGTATCTAATCGGATTAACAGGTGTAGATTCATCCCTTTGAGATAATTTGTCATTTGTAGTTATAGGTGTGCTTACAGGTTTAGAGTTCTCCATCCCAAATTTCTTTAGTAACTCTTTTAAGTATTTGGATTGATTCAAGAATATACCTTTATCATTCTGTGAAATTTGCAAGCCTAAAAAGAATTTTATTTCTCCAATCATAGACATTTCAAATTCTTGTTGCATTTTAATAGAAAATTTCTTACATAATCCATCTTCTCCTCCAAAGATTATATCATCAACAAATACTACTAAACTACCATTGTATTCTTGAAAGTTCAAGAATTTACCTTTGTCTCCTGTCATATGATGTGAGCATCCTGAATCAATGATCCATTCATCCCTTACTTCAACTTTAGCTGCCAGGGCTTGTACTACCAATTGAGCAGTAGGTGCCGGTTGATCTTCTATTATACCAAAAAAAACCCATCCATTGTCTGTCGGATCTTCATCAAAATCATCAGTCACACCTTCATCAACAATGTAACAAGATTTGTCTTTATTCTTCTTAAATCTGTATCTCTGATATTCAGGGTTAGGCTTGTATGTTCTTCTAGCTTCTTCTCTTAGTCTAGCATCTCTATCAGGGCATCTCGAAGCCATATGACCAATCTTATTGCAGTTAAAACATTTAAAGGGTGTTTTACCTTCATACTTACTTCCAAGTGGACCTTTAGACATTTTCCTTGCAAATAGTGCTTCAAGTTCTTCAAGTTCTTCATTTTCTTTCTTGCTTTCTTCAAGTTCTCTTGCATAAAAGGCTTTCCAAATAGATTTGTCAAATGATGGAGCAGATGATGTTGATGCTTTAAAGGCCAAATCTGTCTTAATAGTAGCAATAGGGCCAAATTCCTCAATTTCAAAAGTTGAAAGTTTCCCAATCAATGTATCCCTAGTTACTGATGTATTGGGAATTGTTCTTAACTCATTTATGGGTATGTGCAGGATCATGGTGTGCCAAAATAGGCCCTTAAGTGGCAATGAAATTTTAGAAAAATCAGAGTTATGCAACTTGACATGAAAATTTGAATAAGTTGTGAACATTATTTTTAAAATATGTAAGAAGAGAATATATAGAAAATTGAATGTAGTTTCTAAGCTACTAGTTGTTTTTTAGAAAAAAAAACCTATTTGTTGAAAATTTCAAATTTCAATGCAGTGGTACTAAAATTTCAGGAAAAAAATAAGAAGTAGACGTATGTCTGACCACCCTAATCACAATCAAATCTTAATATTTTTTTATAATATTTATAATATAAGTATTAGACTCATGTCCGGATGTGACACATATTTTTTTTTAATTTTTTATGAATTAAATAATTATTTGATTGATTTTAGTTGAAAAAAGATGTTTGCTTGACTTTTGATGGATTTGAAAATTTTCTCGACATTTGAGGTCATAAGGTCACGAGTATGCCCCCTCGAGAGTGAAATTGAAAAAAAGAGCGAGGGTACATACCAATAGGCAATTTTTAGCGATGATAAGTTGTTTTGTGTACAAATTGATTTAGAGGAATTTTTGAAAATTTTGCGAGAAAATGAGCGCAAAGTTGACTTGCAGAAATTAAATTGAGATTCAACGTTAATTAATGAGAAATTGAGCGCAATTAGAAGAAAGAATGAGTAGCTGATGAAAAGAGTGCTAAGTGGTCCAAATTTTGAAATTGACTAGCAAAATGATCTCAAATTTAGATTTCGATCCTGAAAATGGAATCAGAATGGTCAAATTAGCTAAGGGTACAATTTTCGTGTCCATCGGAGCAAGTTGAAAAATTAGGTTTTTGGCTATATATGGGACAAAAGTGTCATTTTCAATTCATTTTAACCGTCCAAGTTTAAAAATTAGAAAAGCCTTCTGCAAATAAAAATGGTGGTCCCTACTTGTTAGCATCGATTTGAGCACTAGAGAAGACATAATCGACCTCAAAACTATGAGCCAACGGTAAGTAATCAATCTTAAGCCTGTTTGTGTTTCCAATTTTGAATTTTTTGATGCATTTTTCAAGTTTTCCATGTGTTTTGGGTCAGGTATCCCGGTTTATCATGTGAGACAGGATCTTGTCTTGTATGAGAAACTGGTAAAAATTCTTTTGTTATTTTAGCCCATTAGTTTTGTCATTCTAGGGTCACCCATGTGTCGTATGAGAGGTCTGTAAAAAGACCCTTTTGCCGTGCGAAGTCTAAAAGTTTGTCGTTTGGGGTGGTTTTTGTCGTACGACACCAATTCTTGACTCGTACAATATGCTGCATTTCTGTGTTTTGTTGTACGAAAGACAGTGAGCGTTTTTGAAGGTGTAAATGTGAATTTTTTTATTTTGCATTTGACTTAGTTGGATTTGCATGATGTTTTGCTTCTCTTGTAGGCTTATTTGGAATATTTTTCTGATGCTTCATTGTTGGGTTTTGTTGTTTGCAGGTTTGATTACCTCCTATGTTGTTCAGATGTGTGTATCCTCCTACCATGGCATTGGTGCGACATTTATCTAAGGTTGAGCAGGCTCATGTTTATTTGTGTGGCTTGACTCCTCTGTTGGGATTACCTGATATCCATGTGAACCACGGGATGCTCATGACATTGGTAGAGAGATTTCATTAAGAGCATAATACATTTCATTTGCCAGTTGGGGAGTTGACTATCACTCCCGAGGATGTGTACAGGATCCTTCGTATCCCTTTTGTTGGGGATAAAGTGGATTATGATACCACATTGTTACTTGGACTACAGGCAGTTAGGCATGTTTTCGGGGATCCAGACATTTTGACTCGTTCCATGAGTTGGGACATACTTATGAGTAGATACAGTGAGGAGTATCCCCTGGCATGTGTTCTAGCAGGGTTCATCGGGTTCTTTTTGATGCCGAATAGGGGGCAGTAGGGTTTCCAGAGTGGATGGGGGTGGATGCTAGAGACGTTGATAGAGACCCCTTAGAGACTTGGCTGGGGCTCTTGTTTATTGGCCCACATGTATTGGGAGATGCATGAGATTATATACAGAGAGGGACATAGTATGGCCGCTAGGGTATACATTTTGTAGGTGTCAGCTTGGAAGCACCTTCCTGTGTGCCGACCCATAGTAGCAGACAGCAGAGAGCTTGGGCAGCTGATCATTTATAGGTATGTTGGATATATCACACAGCCCCATCTAGGCAAGATAGACTTCTAGAGATGGCATCTTGATGACCTAATAGCTATCGTATGGAGACCATACAAAGGGTTGGAGCCATGGGATGATTGGCAGCTAGTTCGTAGGGACCTGTTTGTTACACGCCCATTGATTGGGAGATCACAGACTATTGTGGATAAATTCATCATTTCACAAGTGATGAGGCAGTATGGCCAGCCCCAGGGGATCTCATAGGAGTATATAGTGTATGCTCGATATGCAAATGAGGAGAGACAGGGATGGTCTTCATGACTATCATACGCATTGGCGATGTAGGAGTTGATAGGGTTACACTACCTAAGGTGGGATTACCTGGATGATGTAGTAGATGCAGGGGTATTGCCCCAGTACAGAGATCATTTTCAGCAGCATCCGTTCCAGCACCAGCATAGGGAGAGGGCCAGAGACAGGGCCAGAGGCAGGGTCAGGCACCAAGAGCTAAGGCTCTGCGATGAGGTAGTGGTGATCCAGGTGCTAGCAGTAGCAGGGTGCCAACTGAGGGAGGACAATAGAGGGGTGAGGGTGGATCCTTAGGAGAAGTGGGTGTGAGATTGGGTGGGATGGAGGAGGGTCCAACAAAGAGTAGATGACAGATGTTGGATGATCGATGAGGGCACGTCTTGCAGAGCTACAGTCACAATTGCTAGTGGCGTAGACTCAGCTGGCGGAGCGAGACTGACAGCTGGTCGAGGTGAGGGCTGAGCGTGATCACTAGATCATAGTATTGAGAGTAGAATCAAGAGCGGAGATAGAGTCTCTACGATAGGAGGTCCTTCTTCAAAGTAGTAGGGAATCTTACTATGTAGTAGCGTATAGTGTTGTAGTTTCCGTTGCACAATAGGTGCAACCCTATTCGCCGTATATGGCCCAATCAGAGGGAGCATGAGCACCTTGACAAGATCCTGGGCATCAAGCTCCTCCTCAACCACCAGGCGATGAGGGAGAGGGAGCGAGCTAGATGATTTCTTTTTGTAGTTTGGATATTTTTTGTAGACCCACACATTTTTTTGTAGCCTATATGATTCTTGCTCAGATGGGAGTTTGTATATGTCTTTTGACATCATTTTGTACCTTAGACTTGACATGATATATATACGAGATCCGATTTGACTTCATTGTACTTGTGTTGATTCGCTTATGAGATGCCCTCTATCTTTCTTTCTTTTCATATGCAAATAAATGATGATGCAAATGAGTAACTAGAATGAGTAATGCATTTTTTTCATTTTTCTGTGCAATAAGATGAATGCAAATGAATGATGCAATGTTTTCATTTTTCTATGCAATAATATGAATGCAAATGAATGATAATGAATGTATGAATCTATATTAAATGCTCATGTATGCAACTAACATCTCAAAACGCAAGTACTCGATCAGAGAAATGATGAAAAGAGACCACTTAGCTAAGAAATGATGACGCTCCAACTCTCATTCAAAAGATAAAGAGAAAGCATTGTTACTGTACCGAAATCACTCTAAATTCACAAAATGCAGGATCAAATGCAAAATGATATGCAAAATGCAACCTAAACCTAGTCACTAGATTTGCACAACTTAATTTTAATCATTGAGCATTTTACAATTATAGCAGGCAGATTAGAGTTCCTTGCTTTTCATGTGCAATATTAAGTATCTTGTCTGCAATGACCCTTTTTTTGTGCATATCCGTGGACAAATTATGCATGGACCTAAATTGCACAATAAAGAAATGCCCTCAAAATAGACAAAGAAATGATATGGAACCTCCCTGTAGCATTCAAATAAGCAGAGTCGAGGTATGTGAGGTGATTTCACCTTGATGTGAAGGCTCTTATCACAGACACCCAGCTAATTTAGATGTTTCTAGATCATTGGGATCATTCCTACAAGAAGAAAATAAGAAAATATTATGCCCCCAATCCTTGCTCCTCTTAGTCAAGATAGACTTCCTCGAGTTACTCAGAGGGATAACAATCGAAAACCAATATAAAAAGATAGCACACAAAGAAAATTTTCATTCATAGCTCAAACTTCTTAGTGATTGTTTTCCGTTATGTTGTTTTGTCTATTAACTCAGTTATAAAACTCTTTAGTAGTCAGGAGACAGGTGACTGACTCGGAGTGGATGACCAGGTTTCACTGATGTAAAGTTGACTTGGTTGATACTGCTTAGGACATGTAATGTGCTCGATTGATTAACCTAAGACTAGGACACTAATCAGTTTCAAACCATGAGGGTTCCAACAAACTAGGATGTCACAAAAGTGACTGAAATATGTACAAGCGAAAGCAAAGATGCATGAAAGTGGGAATGCCAATGTTGCGCTGATAGATGGAGTGCTTGAGTACAGAAGGTGCCTATTTACCAGGTTTTCACCTGCTTGGCAGAGATTCATTTTTTTTTTACCAAGGTGCCTATTTACCAGGTTTTCACCAAGGCATTTTCTCTCTTTTTTCTTTTTTTCTTTTTTTTCTCTTTTTTTTTTTCTTTGAATTTCTTCAGGACTTTTTCTGATTTTTAGGATTTCTTTAGGACATTTTCTGATTTTTATGATTTCTTTAGGACTTTTTTCTGATTTTTCTGATTTCTTCAGGTCTTTTTCTGATTTTTAGGATTTTGTTTAGAACATTTTAGAATTTTTAGGTGTTAGGTCCAACATGGAAAGCTAATGTACTGAGAGGGGAGGGGTGAATCAGTACTTGAAATCCTTTTATCAACAATATCTTTACTGTTATGCATAAACCAAAAATTGCTGCAACATAACATAAAGCTAAAACAAATAGATAACAATCATATATGATTCACTCCATAACACATATATTTTGTTTACGTAGAAACTCTTGGTTAGAGGGAAAAAATGGGGTGGGGTTGGCACCCATAACTTCACTACTATAATAATAAAGAGTGCTTGGTTAAAGCTATATGTTTAGCTATTTCTGATAACTTACCCTGTTAGGAGTATCAAGATCTTTAGATCTACCCTGCTAAAGGATTTTAAAACATTTATTCTAAATGTTGCACCTGGTTAAAGGCTTTACAATTTATAGACTTTGTTAGAGTCTTTTACCTTATTAAAGGTTTCTCTTAGAACTTCAAAATATTACAATAAAATCTTTACAAATATCTGTAACTTTACATCTGAAATGTTATAGCAGATTCTATGTGCTCAAAATGAGATTACCTTGCTTATAGCATACCTCGGTAACCCATAGAATAACTCAGTAAACCCTTTTGTTTACTCTGTTCTTTGATTGTTCTCTGAAATCCTTCTCGGTGACCTCTGTGTCTCTGTAACAGTCATAACACTCAATGCTTTCTTTATACACCTCTATATCTCTTCTTATCTCTATATTTATCTAATCTCAATCCATATTGTATAAATAGATCTCTTATGTCGGTGATCTGGTTCATTGCTTTGATCTTACAAACATGATTTATTGAATGAATAACCATACAAAATATTTCATTGGATAGATGACCTCAAAATCATACACAATCCTTAAGTGCAATTTCCAATGTGATAATGGTTCTTTGTTCCTTGATCTTGTAACATGTTTCCACATGTGTGTCTAGGTTCAATGAATCTGGTAACACGTTTCACTTGGTGTATATCAACTTGGTGTATCATTATTGATGCTCGGTAGACATACAGTGTTAATCAGTAGATAGCTCGGTGTATACTGGGTTCTGTGACTACTTTCTTCTATAATCGACTACTCTTTGCATACCGACTGAATATTTCTATAGTAGTAACCGAC
Organism: Cryptomeria japonica; assembly: GCF_030272615.1. Taxonomy (NCBI): domain Eukaryota; kingdom Viridiplantae; phylum Streptophyta; class Pinopsida; order Cupressales; family Cupressaceae; genus Cryptomeria; species Cryptomeria japonica. Next base: position 64,708,900 of record NC_081415.1, on the reverse strand, counting down.
TAGAGTGTATAGAATGACTTTGGATATAAAACTAATGGCAACTTAATAAGTAGTAACAATCTCCCCTTTTGACATTAGTTGAGATGTTTGACAATACTACTTTCAAAGTCATAGCTCAAAAATCTATATACTTGCAAAATTTGACTAAACAGACAGTATATACATTAGTCAATGAAATAGTATATTTAGATATACTCCCCTTATCACTATACTATACAATATTCTGATTTTGCATGCTCGGTGATCAATGTTCTGTGATGACTACTCGGTTCACTGTTCTTCTGTCAAAATTAACTATGCATATGAATACTCTGTTCTTCTTAGTATACTACCCCTATGTACTACATTCCCCTGTATGCTTTGATACTATACTCACTCCCCCTTTTTGACAAACATCAAAATTTAGTTACCATTCGGTGGTAGCAACTAGTCAAAAATGGATTTGTACTTTATCCTTGCATCAATGAGAGCAGAAGAGAGGGAATCCTTGACACTGTCCATGAGTGAATTCTGAGTTGTAATGTCAGCTAATAGTGAAATTAGTCCATTTAAGGTGCTTCCCTCTTGTTGAGTGGATAGGGAGGTAGCCTTGTTGATCTATTCTTGGATGGATGAAAGATGAGGAATGAATAATGTCTGAATTGTCATTATGTCCATCCTTATCTTGTGTTCTTCATTCCTGAGTTCCAATTATTGAGCCATGACCTGTTGTAGCTTGGTATAAAAATTCTGAATAGAGTGTGGCTCAGTGGTCAACTTATGAGAGAGATCGGTGATCTCTTTCTCAATTACTTCTATTTTATTTTTGATATCTTTAATGAATAGAAAGAATGTATAGAGTTTCTGAAATAAATAAAGAATGTGCTTGAATTGATGGGTCAACTCAACAATAAATTTGACAAGTTTAACTTTGCCAATAGAAATAGCTTTCTATACCTCTTAAATCATTTTAGCAGTGAGCTCCTTGTCCTTTAACTTGCTCAAATATTCAGATGCATCTACTCCAAATGTCTTTATCTTGGTTAGGAGTTTATCTAGTTGAATGTGGATGGTGGCATCTTTTGTCACTGTTGCTTCAGGTAGCATATCGGTTAAGAGTTCTTTCACCTTCTGAAGTACTTTATTTTTCTTTTGAATAGCCATTTGCTTCTCCTATTCAACTTTGGCTTTGCATAGTTCACCGAATTCAATGAGTGCTTACCCTTTTAATTTGGATATATCAACATTGGGCAACACTATTGGTTTTGACAAATCTAATTTGAAACTATGCTTTTTCTCATCTTCTTTTCTTTACCTTTCACTAGTTGAACTAAAATAATGGCTTGTGAGGCTTGGTGACCCTCAGTAGGTTGCTCGGTAGAGGAAACACTTTGGTCGGTTTCTTTAGCCTCTGATGTAGCCTTTTTTGTGTCAGTCAATGGTTCTGTGCTTGTGGTCTCGATTGTAACATTTTCAATGCTAGAAGGGGCTTGAGATGTCTGTCCTTCGGTGGCCTGAGAAGCGGTTTCTCCTTCTGTAGACTTGTGACCTTCTATTCCTTGTTTAGTATCTTGAGGGGCCTCGGTTGAAATAGACTGAGTGATCGGAGGATAGGGCTGAACTTGCTCCGAAATTGACTCACTGGATACCAGTTTGGCATATGCATTCCCTTCTATCATTTCCTAATCAGGTGCCTCGGTGTCCATGATATCCTCATCAATTTGTATAGTGTTAGTAGGGTCTTGCTCGGTGATATCAAGATCTTCCTTAGTAACATAAACTATTTCAAATTCAGTTTTCTCACCAGCATTCTTGATTCGAAAGATTTCCTACCATTTTTCCTTGGTCTCATTCTCTACATCCAAGTAAAATCCATTCATCAATTTCAAAGCTCTTTGCTTGACTAGGAAGTTTTAGTGGTGGTTTGTCAGATGTTCAGTGGTCTCATCTACCGAAATGTTTTGAAAGAGATGTACTAGACTTCTTTCTCTCATCTTCTCTTTCGAGTCCATGGCATACTTCCACCTATTATCAATATGTAAATATAATTCATTTGGAAGAGATTTAGATACTTCCAATGGGACCAATCAAAATTTCAGAAGTGTGCAAATGACAACTTCTTCTATTTGTCTCTTTTCATCATCAGATCTGGATTCATACTTAACATATCCGAATGCTCCAAATCCACCGTATTGCTTCAAATTAGTACAAAAATTTTCAACACTATGTACATTTACCTTTTTACACTTGACAATCTAAAATTTGCTTGCATCTTCAGATTCAGTGTCACTAGACTCTTTAGTTAGAATGAGTCTCTGAGTAGATTTCTTGTAAGTTTTTGTTACCTTTGGTGCGGCAACATTCTTTGGTTTCTTACTCGGTGATGCTGCAAATGATCTTGTGTTTGGGCGCTTGACTGAAGGAGTCAGTGATACCTTTGATGTATTCGGTTTCTTTCTTTTCAAAACTTTCCCTTTAGGCAATTTGGTGCTCAGTGTTATAGCTGCCTCTTGGGCTTCAGATTCCTCTTCGATGATTACTATAGTGCTCTTGACAGGTGTGGAGGAAGAACCTTCTCCAAATTTCTCCGTTAATGCCTTGATCATCTTTGTTGCCTTCCTTGTAGCCTTGGGTACTACAATACTCATTTTTACTTTTTCCTTCACTTCTTCATATGTTCCATACCTCAGCTCACTAGCATGGCTTGGTAGAGTAAGAAAAGCATCTATCTGTTGTTGTGTGATGTCAAAATCAATCTCATAACCCATAGGTGGCAAAGATTGAGTTCTCGGTTCCACAGCATTAACATAGCAGTAATCAGTGTCCACTTCAAAACATATGTCATCCTTGTATTTCTCTACTAACTGGGGTGGGATCCGATACCTTTTATGCATCCTTTCCTGAAACTTGCTAAAGTAATCATCCATAATATCATTAAAATTATCACCTAGCTTCTTGATAAAGTCATTGATTTGATGGGTGATTGGTCGGTGTAGCTCCCAAACTACATTACCGACTGATGGAAAGATTTTCTCAAAATAGAAAAACATGCATATCAGAAGTGATCCAAATTTTAGCGTATTAGCCAAATTCTTCTTCTTTGGCTTCCTTATGGTGTTTAGATTCTCAAACAGGTTTTTCAGCAATACTTCACAAAGATCAATTTTCATTCCTTTCTTCACAATTTTATAGGCTAAGTCGATTGCTGCACAGGGTACACTGTTTTCCCTTACCAATTGAAAGAAACAATAACCTATTACTCTAATGGCAAACTTTAGCTCTGCATCTGTTACATTGTTCAATTTTAGTCCTCTGTAATATGATTCAACTCCAGTTAGAGTGATCAATTCCTTTTGTGATATCATTTTTTGAGCTCAGGCATGATCAAAGATAGGGTAATCGGTGATCAAATGAATGATTTCCTTGGTGATTTTGAATGGTTGCTCCGCTAACCACATGAAATCATCATGGACTCTTCTTAGAACAAACTTGACCCACTAGGGTTTGAATACATGGGGATAGGTTAGGGCTTCAATCAATCCCTTGATTTTGATGTGCTCATACTTGCTATCCAATTTCCTATCGGTACACAATTCATCATATGTGTCCTTGATTTCAACATGACCTAGTTCGTCAACATGACACTTAGTGAAGAATTTGACATCCTCAACTAGTAAAACCTTATCCGGAATGAGTGAAAATGCAGTTTTATCATCTGGTTTAGAAGCTACTTTGGGAGTTAAAGAGTATTTCAGTGAGGGCTTTTCAATGTTCTCAACAACAATGGGCTTCTAGATCTTATGTGCCATTGCCGATTTTGGATAATCACTTAACAAGAGATCCCTAGGGTTTGAAAACTTTCAAATGGCAGATGATTTATACTTATCAAATAATAACAACTTGATATGATCAGTAAATTGTCTTGATAATGCATTATGATTGATGTAAATACCTTGAAATTTGCTTGGGAGGTGGTTTGATCGCCTTTGATTTGCTTTGCTCTACTTTCTTGAAAACTTGGTGAGTGAAAAATGACCGCGTAAAAGATTTAAGTATTCATTGTACCTCATTGGGCTTCATACAGTTAGGTCAAAAGACATTAAATGCACTCAGTACCACTCCCTTTCTATGCTTTTACCGATTAGCCAGTCTTCTTGTATTCACCAACTAGACAAGCTTCCAAAAGACTTGATAAAATTTCAAATTTCCTAATGCATCTTTAACTATGCAGATTTTGAATTAAGTGCATGAAAAAATAGGAACTGTTAAGATTTAACCTTTGAGAGAATGCAGTCCCTTCATACCTTTACCGATTAATTTGGAATAGGTACACCTAACTCGGTAGGTAAGGTGCTTCTTCATTTGACACAATTTCCTTCTCTTTCCAAATCATCTGTAATTTGCCTTTTATTTCTTCAACATCTCCTCTAGGTTGATCTCTGCAATCTCTAGCCAAGTGTCCAATTTTGTGACAATGAAAACATGCCATACCAGGATTTCTCCATGATCTTCAGTCGTTCATTCCAAACCTTATAAAGCAGTTGGCACTTATATGTCCATATCTTCCACAACATTCACACCATATCCTTGTATTGTAATCCCATGGTACTGCAGAATACTGTCAGTAAGGATCTATGTGAGTTCGGTAACCTCTAGCATTTGTTCGGTGTACATAACACATATAGTTCTTTTTCTTAAACCAACACTTCTCGGTACTATGTCCATACCTATTGCAGTTTTTACAAAACCATTTGAATTTTGCCTTTTGATAATTTTTAATAGACTTTGTCCTACATTGATTAGATGTGTGACCATATTTATTGCAATTGTAACAATAACCATTAGACTTAGTGACATTCGGTTGCTTACCTTTTCTTATTTGGCACAAGTTAGTAGTATGACCTTGATTTCCATAGTAGTTGCAAATAGGCTTCTTTCCTTTGATATTCTTCTTATTTCCAGCTTGCTTTGATGATTCTCCTCTCTCGGTTGTATGAATTCCCTTCTCGGTAGAGTCTTTTCCTTTGTAACCGAGTCATGCATCTTTGCTGGGTCTTCTTGTATTTAGTTGCTCATCCAACATCTTTGATGCTTCATAACTCTTTTTTAGTGTTTCCTTGGATTTTTTTTTGGTTTCAAGTTCATTGGTCAACCTTTATACTTTAAGTTTCAATGCTTGATTCTCATCATCTTTCAGATTTGCTTCATGATGTGCATAGCCCAATTAATCTGATGGATTACTTTGTATTCCAATCATCCTAGTGGTTTCATCATTCTTTTCAGATACTAATGCTTCAAGCTATTGTTTTCCTCTTTCTATATCTCTTACTTTATCTTCAACTGTCCTCAATGCATCAATATTCTCAGTCATCTGTGTGCTGAAATGTTCATGTCCTCTTTTCATTGCTTTTAGCTGATCAGTCAGTGCTTTGTTCTTTTCTTTTAGTTGTCCAATCATTTCTTCAGTCTCTTCAGATATACTATTCTCAGATGATGTCTCAATCTATTCCACTAACTCTTGAGAGTCCTGCAAATCATCAGATAATCTTCTTCTCACTTTCAATGATTTTTGCATTTGTCTTTGCATGTCTGCAATCACTTGATTAGCATGATCCAACTCTTCTTGCAAATACACAATTCTCCAAGATTGTTTATAACCTTCCATTGATAAGATCTTTTTCCTTAGGCTATTAAACCCTTTTCCAAGATTGAAGCTCTGATACCAATTGTTAGGCCTAATATGGAAAGCTAATGTACTGAGAGGGGAGGGGTGAATTAGTACTTCAAATCCTTTTATCAACAATATATTTACTATTATGCATAAACCAAAAACTGCTGCAACATAACATAAAGCTAAAACAAATAGATGACAATCATACATGATTCAATCCATAACACATATATTTCGATTACGCAGAAACTCTTGGTTAAAGAGAAAAACTACGGTGGGGATGGCACCCACAACTTCACTACTACAATAATAAAGAGTGCTCAGTTAGAGCTACATGTTTAGCTATTCTGATAGCTTACCTTGTTAGGAGTATCAAGATCTTTAGATCTACCTTGCTAAAGGATTTTACAACACTTATTCTAAATGTTGCACCTAGTTAAAGGCTTTACAATTTATAGACTTTGTTAGAGTCTTTTACCCTATTAAAGGTTTCTCTTACAACTTCAAAATATTACAATAAAATCTTTACAAATATTTGCAACTTTACATTTGAAATGTTATAGCAGATTCTATGTGCTCAAAATGAGATTGCCTTGCTTATAGCATACCTCGGTAACCCATTGAATAACTTGGTAAACCTTTCTGTTTACTCTATTCTTTGACTGTTCTTTGAAATCCTTCTCGATGACCTCTATGTCTCTGTAATAGTCATAACATTCTGTGCTTTCTTTATACACCTCTATATCTCTTCTTATCTCTATATTTATCTGATCTCAATCCATGCTGTATAAATAGATCTCTTATGTCGGTGATTTGGTTCATTGCTTCGATCTTACAAACATGATTTATCAAATGAATAACCATACAAAATATTTCACTGGATAGATGACCTCAAAATCATACACAATCTTTAAGTGCAATTTCCAATATGATAACAGTTCTTTGTTCGTCGATCTTGTAACACATTAACACATGTGTGTCTAGGTTCAATGAATCTGGTAACATGTTTCACTCGGTGTATATCAACTTGGTGTATCATTATTGCTGCTCGCTAGACATACAGTGTTACTCGGTAGATAGCTTGATGTATACTAGGCTCTGTGACTACTTTCTTCTATAACCGACTGCTCTGTGAATACCGACTAAATATTTCGGTAGTAGTAACTGACTAGAGTGTATAGAATGACTTTGGATATAAAACTAATGGCAACTTAATAAGTAGTAACATTAGGATTTTTAAATGTTTTCCCCTAGTGTCTAGCAAGGCAAAAGGTATTTTGAGTACATGAATGGATAAGTGAATGACGGTGGATGCTTTCAAGGACTATCTCACATTGTTAATCCAAGCACAGGGTCCAGATATAGCAATGTAAACCAAGGATTTTAGTGATGTAAAGCAAAGATATAGCACAACAAAGCAAGGATATAGTGTAATGAAGCCATATGGTCCAAAGAAGTGGCCATGTTAGGAGGTTTGTGGAAAACATGTTTTTGCATTTTGTCCATAGTGTTAATCAAGATCAAGGGATAGATTTGGATAGGAGGCAGATATGACAAGCAAGATCAAAAGGGAGTAATGAAGGATGTAAGTGAGAAATGGAGAGGAGATAAAGGGTCTGGATCAAGTGCAATATATAGGACATACAAAACCTATAAAGATCCTTAACCTTTTCAAGATCAAAGGTGGAAAAGGGATATGAATGTAGATAGAGCGGATGAAGGATAATGGAGGATGAAGGATAATAGATGGATGTACATGGATGGAACTTGCCCCCAGTGTAAAGTGCAAAAGGATAATGGATTACACATGATGCTTATTTGCCAGGTTTTCATCATGGTACTTGCCCAAGGCGCCACAAGAAGTGGTTTTCACTCGTGGATGAAATTATTTCTCTTTTCTTTTTTTCTGATTTTTTTTTTTACTTTTTCATCATTTTTTTTTTGTAAGATAATGGAGGCATGATAGGGGATGGAAGAAGGACCCCAACATCTCTCTTCTTTGGATGGTACCCTTGGAATATGAGTTGTAATAGACCATGACTATGAAGGTATGCTCAAAGATGTTGGCAGGATAATGAAATGAAACTAGGGCAAGGATTTATGCAAAGGATTGGATAAGAGGGATGGAAGGGTGAAAAAGAGGTGTTGGATAATGGATGGGATGTTGGAAGAATTATGTATGGCTAGATGGAAATGTTGGAAAGATCAACATTGGCACACATCTTGAGGGATGGTGGACATATGGAAGAGAAGTGAATCTCATATTTTGAGATTTGGATGGAGGAAAGGTTATAGATTTTGGGGCATAATAACCCAAAATGGATGAAGGAGGTGATGGAGGAATAGACTCAGAAGGTTTGGATGGAGGAACAACAATTTTGGATGCCAATTTTGATTTTTCTTTAGATTGTTGTTCTTCAAGAAGCCGCTTAGGGATCCACATGGTTTTTGATTTTTCAAGCTTTTATAGTTCCTTGGAGCACATTGCTTGTACAAGTGCCTTAGGAACCCATATAACTTTTGACTTTTCTTCTTTCTTTGTGGGCCTTTGTGGTGTTTTTTATTTTTCTTTTTCTTTTTGGGTCATATTTTGCTTTGTTTTGACATGTTGATTAGATGGGACATGTTGATCCTTTAATACATGTGGATTGCTTGATTTATGACTTTTATACTTGGCATCCAAATTGCTTGGAGGGAGATGCATGGATAGATAGGAATGATATGGAGGTATTTTAGATGGATGGAAGGTACTTGAAGATGTGTGCCTTTGTTGATCTCGCATAAGGGATGGAGGGATATAGGGACCTAGAATGGATGGAAGTGATGATGGGGAAGGCATGTATTTGTATTTAACTAGAGAAATATAGGATTTATGAGGGATACCAACATCTTGAGAAATTTCCCTAAGGCCATGACCTTTAACACTTTCTTTAATATGGAGGGGTTCTTGCTTTGTTTTGACATGTAGGATACACTTTGCTTTGGAAAGAAGGCACGAGTCCATTATGAGATGGAGGTGGAATGTAGGGAATGATAGGATCATGAGGGGGATTTGTAGGCATGATGGATCCTTGAGGTGAATATGAAGGATTATGACAAGGAGACGAAGGGATACTTTGATCTTAACATGGAAGAGGACCATTGGATAGAGTAGGAAGGGTGTTTGTCTCTTCATTTTGAATGATACTATTTGAAAAGGTGGAAGAGGCATCATTATCTTGCTTAGGAAGGATGCTTTTCTCTTTAGATGGTAGCGGATCTTCTTGGAAGAAATGGAAAGGTATAATGGGATCATCATGTGATTCTAGTGAAATAGGATCTGTTTCAATCATTAGATGGGATTGAGGAGTTTTGGTGTCTTGATCTTGATTTATGATAGGACTTGTTTCTTCATTTTTTAGATTATCCTCTTGACATGGAGTCACTTCTAAGGAAGGGATAGGATTTTTCATAGGCATAGGGAATTCTTGGAAGGTCTCCATATTTTGGCATGATGGGGAAGCATTTTGGAAAGGGCCTTCTGGAGTGGGTATATTTGGAATTGGAGTGTATGATGGCATAGGATCTGGGATTTTTAAATCTTTAGAGGAACTTGTATCAATATTGGCATTAACTTGGATTTCCATAAGAGATAGCCCTTGAAGGTCAACATGAGAAGTTTTATTGTTTGAAGGAGATGGTATGGATTGTTTCTAAGAATTTTTAGGAGATGAAGGCATCATGGAAGGGATGGAGGCTACATATGGAGCCTTGCTAGACATAGGTTCATGATTTTGATCATTCTTATAAATAGTTCCTTCTTTTTCTTTAGGTGAGTCATTAGGATCTTCAATTTCAATGACACCATTATCAATGAGATCTTGAATCTTATGTTTTAATTCTATGCAATGTGAAGTCTTATGTTCATTTTGTCTATGATATGCACAATACTTACTCATAAATTCCCATCCCCATGTGGTATTTTTAGGTAATATGATAAGATTGTTCTTAAGAAGTTCTTCCAAAGCTGATTCAATAGATTGCCTGAAAGGCATAAATTGTCTATCTAGGGAATATTTGGAGGAAATGTCTTTATGTCTTGGTGAAGGTGTCTAATGAGCTTGTTTGAGATTTGGCTTTTGATTGTCAATCATTTGTTAGTATTTGCTTGACAAATCACATAATCATTTTAGCACTTCTTGAAGTTTCTCACACTTGATATCATACATTTTTTTTTCAAATGGAGTCATTGATCTATTTTGTTGGATTTCCATGTCATATATTTTTTTCTTTATATCTGGAAGCATTTGAGCATAGGCAGCCATGGGAATTGGAGCTAAGGTATCCATGAGATTCATATTTTTTTCAAAAAAATTAGAAGAGCTTTTGGTTTGAACAGACATTTTTAATCGATAGGACTGAGAGGGAGATGTGTTGAGTAAGTCAAGATCAAATTGTAGCTAGTTCATTTAACGTAGTAATTAAGAGAAGTAACTTAAGATCTGGTCTAGTTTCAAGAATGATCTTTCATGTGTAAGACGTTATCTAAGTTGACTTAGGTCTGATAAAATGTTCATTTGAACTAGTTGAGAAATGATCGACAAAATCATGCAACACAATTGTAGAGGTACACTATCAAGGTTGGTTATGCTTATGAGGATGATAACTAGTTTTTAGGCTCGCTATAGACTATTTTGGATAGGTTTAACTATTTTGGATTGGCAAAATTAGAGACTCGTATGACATAATTTCTGACACCGTATGACAATTCAACAAGTTTAGGATGACAACAATTTTGTTTTGTACGAGTTGCTGCCTAGTACCATACGACAAATGGGTAGGTCCCGGATGACAAATTTTTTTGTTCAGTTATGTCTAGTATGACACAAGATTTAGCTTAGATGATAGACTGTTGGGTCTTGTACAACAGAGAATTGACCTTAGGATGACAAATAAGAAGACTCGTATGACATAGGATATGGTGCAGGACGACAATTTACCAGACTTGTATGACTGTTCACAGAGCAAAGACTAAAAATTCTAGGTTTGTTTTTCAATGACTGGGTATGACAACTGAATATGACCAATTCTGAGATGGACTGAATTTTGACCAGGATAGACTAGTTTGTGACATAGAAAGAGTTTTGATCACTGAGTTTGTTGATTTGTGTTCTCTAGTTTTAGTATTCCAGTTTCAGTTTGGGGGATGAAAACATAGAAAACATGCAGTATGAATAGCAAATCCAATCAAAGCATGCAAACCCTATGGAAGTTGGCTTAGAGAAGAAAACCTTTGCTTGCTGACTTAGGTACACACCCAATAGCTAATTAGAATACAGCCGCTGAGTCTCACACAATGGATTCTCAATGCCATATTAGCCGACTCCAAATGCTAATGGGGGCACAATATGGCAAGTGTCTTGGGAGAGTTACTATCTCTCTTGCACAAAGATTATCAACCTTTCGAAGATGAATCAGGTAGCTTCTAATTTTTATCAGATCTAGTAAGGGTTCCATTTGGCGCATCAAGGTATAAACTCAATTAAGAGGTCTCCCAACCTTGAAAACCAAGGTTTAATATACCCAAAGGTACTGAAGAGAGCTATTCCCGAGCACTGTCATTGACTTGATTTTCATCAAACCACATTTATTTTATAGTGGGTTGGAGTACTTGGCATTTAGTCATTCCCACTTAGGGTGTTCCCCTCTCACTGGCCATAAAGGCTATAGAGTTATTAGCTCCTCGGGAGGGGAGGCCTGCTAAAGATGTACAAATCTCAAACAAAGAAAAATCCTCAAGGGTCTAGATCTCTGATTGTCTTAGAAAGACAAGAGCATTCTCTCCTACCTCTCAGAATTTTTCAAAAAGACACAAAAGACAGATTTGTTCATTTACCCAAATAGCAATTTAAGTGCTTAGAAAAATTAAGGAATACACAATGTTTGATTGATTTCTCCTTAGGCAACCTACAAATACAACACATCAGTAGTCATGTTGTTTTCATTCTTTGATAGGCATATGTTTGGTCGATAAATTATTTGACTAACATCCTGCAAGAAACTGGTTAGGCTGTGAAAATATCAAGCAGACAGAAAACAGTTCAGGGTTAGCATTAGCATTAATCAAAATTTAATCCAGAAAAATCTTGAAAAGTAGTCTATTTTCAATCTGTCAGAAAAATCATATGACAACCTTCATAAAGCAAAATGATAGAAATCTTTTATCGTACGAGTTATAAATCAGCATAGAATGACAAAAGATAGAACAAGCAATATGTTGTACGAGTTAAGAATCAACATAGAATGACAGAGTATAAAAGAATCAGTATGTTGTACAAATGACAATCCTGATTCATACGACAATTTAAAGGATATGATCTTGTTTCATACAATAAACTGTAGGTGTCAATATAATGCATATGATGCAGTGAAACTGCTCATATGATATTTCACAAAGGCTGTACGAACGAAACCTGCAAGATAAAAAAAATGATTTTGAGGCCAAAAAAAATAGTTTTCAGCCCCACAGTGGGCACCAGAAATGTGTGTGTGAAAAGTGGACTAAGGATTTGTAAGCACAACACTTCAATCAAGTCATTACATGCATGGTTAATTAGATATAATCAATGAACAATAAACCATAACAAATCAACCCATTGCCTTCTAAAAGATGCGAGTATATGATTGCTCTCAGATTATAAGCAATACCGGTGACTAGAAAACATCAAGACAAAGGATTTAATCTATATGAGCATGATGAATGCTAGATGGATGCAATATTAATCTAACAATATTTAAGCAATTGTGTAGGGGAAAAAGCGAGACTAGGCTAACATGCCCTAATCTCACTTTCAACCACACACTTGTGGAATACGAAAGAGCCTAGAGGTATCACATAATTGGCTACTTCTTCTTGTGGAAGAGAGAGCCACGTGCTACCTATTAGGATTTCTATTCCTTTGTTGCAATTGAAAGATGAAATGATGCAAGTTCAATCCCTAACCCCAAAGTGCAAGTATGAACTAATAACAAGATTGCAGAATTGAACTTAAACAATGGAAAGCTGTAAACACAAGGACAAGACAAGAATGCAAATGCGTACCCGGAGTTGAAATCTGACTGAAAATGTTCAGGATGGGGGCACGAGCGCCACTGTCCTGATTCTGCCCCTGAAACTGCTCCGGAAACTGTTGTTTTGCAAAGCTGTCAAAAATGTTGAAAACTGCTGTCAGAAGGACCAAGGCGCCCAGCGCCCCTATCCCAGGGACCAGGGCGCCCAACGCCCCTATCCTGGCAGGACCAGGGCGCCCCACGCCCCTGTCCTGGTCTTTTGCTCTGAGATTTGGTGTGAAGTTCGGTCTCCGTCTGCTTCTTTCAGATTTGTAACTTGCGGCGTCATCCGAATTCTGAAACCTGCACTTATATCTGAAAAGGTGTGGTGGGCGGCTATATAGGGTTTTGCCTTAGTCAAACCCCCGCTTCGGTGATTTCCACCTCCACGAATAGCCAAGTTGTATTGTAAAATGTATTGTGTGTGCAGATCTAGTGTGTGTGCAAGGTCCTTAAATGCAAGAAAGCAAACTAGAGCAACCTAGAAAATAAACCCTAATTGCTTGTAAATGATAATGTAAATGCTCTAAATCAAGATACAAAGTGATCTAAAGCATGAATAAAGGATATATTGATGCTTATGCAAAGACATGAAAACAACATGAAATCATACCCAACCCTCAAGGGAGGAGTACAAGCCAATCTTCAGTCGGTAATCTCCTATTGTTCTTCAATGTCTCCCAAGCCCTAAATGAATGAAATTGATGAATGCTTGATGGATGGATGTTGAATGTTATTGAAGTCTTCAAAGATCTGCTCTTTCACTGCATAGAAGGTCCTTGAAACCAATTTTCCGGCCCCTTTCAAATGAAGAAAGAGAGCTCTTATATATGAAACCCTAGGTCTTAATTTCACTTTTGGTCGACCTAGAGATTGAATATCCCACCAATTTCTTGGGGTTAAGCTTTATTTTATGATTGGATCGTGCTCCTAAAATTTCAGGAAAAATGTCCAGGACCATGTGCACTCCGGGTGCCATGGTCCCGACAACTTTTCACCAAATTTTCAGGGCCGTCGGATATGATGATTTTAGAGAGAATCCCGAAGTTACAGCTGATTTTGAGATGTTTTGACCCTTGAAATCAAGCCCCCAAGTTCAAAATAGGACCTAATCAGGGTTTTTGATTAAATGATGTATTGGAAGAATAAAATGAAAGGGGCACACTTTAATGAAAGGGCCCAACTTTATAATGTGGAAGATGATGAAATAGAACCTTAGACCTAATTAATTTGATTAATTAAGTGCTAAAGGGGAAATGCAATGCAAAATGCAAAATGTGCCAAGGCAGGTGCTAAACTAGGTGTGAAATTGTACCACCCTAGCAAGTGCGTACAATTTATGACGCTACAACAATAAATGAGGTAAATGATCTAAATATGTATGCAATATGTGAAATAACTAATATGCAATGAACCTAGAGCAAAACTAGCATAATAACAATACATTCTCCAGGATCCCATTTTGAATGAGAGATGAGCCTGAATTTATAGAAATTTCAAAAAGAAACCAAAGGCTGAGATCAAATTATGATGAGCGTTTAAGATTTTTCAAGAGGAAGCACAATCTAGTTGAATTGATGTGAATGGATGCTTTTCTCAGTTTTAAAGAAAATTGAACTAAAATTAAGATAAAATCAGAAAAAACTGATTTATTCTCTATTTCATTCAATTTGAATATTTAATTGTTTTAATTGCTTTCTTTGAGATTATTTATCAATTTTTAATTTGGTTTTTCAAGATTATCTCCAATTGATTTCTTTTCTCAAATTTTAATTCTTTCTTGGTCAATTAATTCCTTTTTTGATTTATTTCCATTTTTGAAGATTTGTGCTCAATTTATTTTTTTTAAATAAAATTAATTCCTCAAAATGATTTATTGGCAAATTGATTTATTTAATTAAATATGCAAAAGATATTTAATAAAATAAATAAGATAATTGTTTAAAATGATTTACTTGGAATGATTTAATTAGTTAGATAAATATTTAATTAATATTGGTTGATTAATTTTGCCATGTGACATTTGATGATTTCAGAAATTAATTATGTGCTCAAGATTTATTTAATTGCCTTTGGTAAGGACCTTGGTGATGTTGTCGAGATTAGGGGCTCATGGTTTAGATGACCTTTTTAGGGTATTACAATTGTCTACATATTTTTAATGTGCCTTGACATATAAATGAATAAACGAATGATATTTGTGTTTCTCTATTTATTTATTGGTTTACTTTAAGTTCCTATTGCCCAACATGTTATGGTATTGAATCCAATTAATTATTGTTATGCTCCTATCATAGTTCGATAGGAAGTTAGTAGAAATCTATTTTGTCTTATATCTTAGCAAAGGTTTGTGGCTGTGAGAAATCATTTAAGTCAGTAGAAATCTATTTTGTCTTATATCTTAGCAAAGGTTTGTGGGTGTGAGAAATCATTTGAGAGTTATGTGAATTTGTGTGAGGTTTTGTCTCCATCAATTGGTATCAGAGCCCAAAAGATTTAGGTAGGAGAAGTTAGTTGAGTTTCATAGTTTTTGTTTAAAGCTATGTGCATTGCAGATTGGTAGGTTACTAAAAGAATGGGTAGAGAAAAAGGGATCAAGAAGCCCTATGTGAGGTATCATAGAGCTGAGAGGAGGAAAGGATAGCAATATGCAACAACAAGATTTGATGGAAAGAAATGAGAAGAAAGAGAACATGAAGATAACTCAGAGGAAGAAAGGTGTAGAGTTTGAAAAAGAAATGGTAAATTTGAGAAGAGATATTGAGATGGTGAAGGAATGGTTTGAGGAAGAAGCCAAGAATATGTTTCGGTTTGGCCAATGATAAAGAAGCTGAAGTGGCCTATAAAGGAGATTGTTAAGGAACACATAAGGTAGAAGATGGATGTCTTGAAGAGTGATGGAAAAGGTTTGGACAATAGTAAGTTGCCAAGAGAGAAAATGCACCAAAAGAGGTGAAAGTAGTTCTCCTTGTGGACAACATGAGGGAAGATAAGGAAGAATGGAGGAAAGTGTAAGTGCATCAAGGAGAACTTGTAGAAGAAAGTAAAGAGGAGAGGAAAGTGTCCATAGAAGAGGCACTTAAGGAGACATCTTGGTCTCTTGATTTATTTTCTAATGATATATTTGATGATGTGAATGCAAGCATGAGGAAGTTTGAGAACAAGACCTTGAGGATGTTAAGAGTAGGGGCAAGAAGAGTGCCTATAGACAAAGACGAAGTTGAGAAGAAAAGGGAACAAGTTGTAGGAGTTTGCCAAGTAGACCCAAGGAAGCAGTTTGTATTTGAGGTACATTGCAAAGTACCTAAAAATGAAGAGAGGATTATCAAAGAAAAGAAGAAAATCTATAAAAAGGAAGAGATGACAAGCTATGAAGCCAAGGATGGAATTAAATTGGGACAACAGAAGATTGAGAAGGTAAATATGAGTACTAATTTTGATTTTGATGGTGTATGTGGAAGTGTGAATATGCAAGTCAAAAAGGAGGAAAGATAATTGGAGAATCATGGATATATAGTACCAAGATGGCAACAAAAACTAGTTAAAGCACAACATCTGATGGAACCTAAACAATAGGTGGCTTGTGACAGATTTTGTGACAACAAACAGAAACAAAGGGTAGAAGAAATGATAAGTTTCCAAGTAATCAAGAAGGTAGGACCAATGCAGAAATACAAAGACATCAGCCCAAGAAGATGGAAAAAAAAATGTGGGTAGTAAAGTATGAGATAGTATTAGAGGAACTTGTGGATGAGAGAACAATGTGAGAAAACAAGAGATGCAAATAAGGGGACAAGTCTAATGAGAAAAGAATCATGAAGGGGTTAATAAAGGATGATAAGAGGACATTGCAACGAACTGAACAAGCAAGAACATATGTTGAAGCACTCAATAAGGGGAAAGAAGCATTAGCACCCCATAAAAGTTGACATGATAATAGAGCTTGGAGAAAAGGAAAAGGAAGAGACTGAAGGAGCAGTTTGGTCGAAGCTTGAGGAGGACACTTGTAAAGTGAAAAGTAAGCAAGCTGTTTTAAATAATAGTCTTTGAATGAAATTTTTAGTTTAGAAGAAGATGACAAGGTTAGGGAAATGAATAGGGCAAATGAGATGGAAATGTGGAGTCTTGTATGTGAAAAATTCATGGGAAGGGAAATATACATGAAGAAAAAGGTAAACAAAAGGAGGCATATTGGAAATCTTAAAAATGAGTGTTGAATGGATTCAAGAAATGAATTGGACAAGGGGAAAGGAACCCAAGAGTGGAAAACAGAAGCTTGGGGTGACAAAGGCTTGAAGAATAAAGAATAAAAAATCAGAGCAACAAAAATTAAAGATGATGAAGAAAAACTTATTCATGACGAAAACATAGTGGAGGTGGAATTAGAAGGAGTAGACAACACAAGAAGAGTAGATGCTTTGTGGTCTCAATTTGGTGAAATTGAACAAAAATGGCAAGATATGAATACAAGTGGGACAACAAAGGATGAAGAAAGAAATGTTGTAGCTAATGACATAAAAGTTGGTGCAACAGTGCAAGTAGAGGTAAATTTGAAGGTATTTTATAAGGATGTTGTTGTGCACTCCTTTAGAGAGATGAAAGATGAAGAGTTTGGGAATAAGTATAGAATAATGTATGTGGATTTTTGTGTAGACATTGGGGGGTATGATGAAAATAAATGAGTCCAAAATGGTTTATTATTGAATAGTTTGGCTATGGGTAAATGGGCATATGAAATAGTTAAGGCAGTTTTACATAAGGTTAATAACAAACCGATGGGTGAGATGGAAAGGGTAATAGTAAGGAAGATTTATGGCTAGAAAAATGGTGGTTGGAAACACTTGGAGGAATGGAGACAAGTAGAGTACAAAAGGATGTGAAGTTGAAGGTTGTAGCCTATGATCAAGAGTATATTGCAAAGCTATAGGAAAAGGTAAATTGCTTGGTTCTAAAGTATGACATTTTTTGCATTCTTTTAATATGCTTGGTAGTGTACAAACTAGATGGAGCTACGAAGTAGTATATGCATGTTATAGCGAATACCTTGACACTAGTGCTTTAAATGATGAAATTGAAGAAAGTGTGTTATCATATATGTTGGCCATTAGAGATTGCATGGAGTGGATGAATAGTGAGGATGAGATATTGAACATCATAAGTATAGATTTATATGCACATCTGATATATTCTAATGATGTTGCCAAGGTAAAAGGGGTTGAAGCCATCATATTCTTTAGTTTCAATGAAGTTGTTTGTACTAATGTGTGTGTATTTGAAAGGGTAAGAAGAGATTTAAGGAAGATGGTACTTAGTGGATATAACCTCATGCGAGTAGAACCGAGAAAAGAGTAACGATATTGGTAGAACTTGGTAGCTGTGCCTAAACACTATTGGAAGAAGAGGAGGAAAAAAAATGTAATGAATTAATTATTGGTTGGTACTCCCATGCATGGGAGCACATGATTTTTTTTATGTTTGAGGGAGTTTGATGCAAGGTCATCATATCATTTTGGTTACTTAGTTCATTTGGTTTAGTTAAGGGTAGTTTGGTTGATAGTTTATGTTTTTATTCATGTTTGTGGAAGGGAAGCTTAGTTTAATCACTTTAGTTTATTACTGATTCAAGATTTGGTTTGGTACTTAAGGGATTGGTTATCAAGTTGAAATGGTGGAAATAGAACAAACGAGAGGTGACCTGAATAACATTTGAACAAGAAGTAGAAAGGTTCGGTGATGGGAAAGAGAGAATGGTTGAACGGTGAGTGGCTGAAGAATAAAGGAGAAGGTTGAGTTTGAAAGCCTGAAATATAGAAGGCATGACGCCATGAGAAAAGAGAAAAACCATTTGGGTAAATACGTGTTAGTTGTGACTTGGAAAATATGTGAGCAAAAAGATAATTGTTGAAGGAGGTATAGACAAGAAGAGATGAGGACATTGGGCACATTTAAAAGAGAATAGAGACGAAATGTAGAAGGAATTAAGTTGGTTAGAGGAAAGAAGTCAGAGCTATGAGAGTCTGAATAGAAGAAATAAGAAAAAGTTTGAGAGAGGAAGAACCCCATATCTGGGTAATGACTAATAGCTTGTGTTTGCAGATTTTTATATGATCGTAATTACATTTCTTAGTAGCGATCAAATGCCAAATTGTATGCAAATATTTTCTACATATTTATAATGTATCTTGATATATAAATGAATAAAGGAATGACATTTGTGTTGCTCTATTTATTACTAGTTTATTTGAAGTTCCTATCGTCCAACATGTTCTATTACTAAATCTAGTTAATTGTTCCTCTGTTCATGTTATAGTTCTAATAGGAAGTCTGTAGAAATATATTTTGTCTTATATCTTAGCAGAGGTGTGTGGGTGTGAGCCATCATTTGAGAGTTGTGTGAAGTTGTATGAGGGTTTGTCTCCATCACATACCCACATTTAAAGACTACAAGAAATACAAAACTATTATCATGTATTTGCACCTTGTTATAGCAACAAATATTAAGTGATTGAAGCATCTTCTCAAACCAAGGGAAAAATAACTATAGATAGTTATTAGTGTCATTCATATAGCAATACTAAATACTCTAAATGTAACAAATGATTCCTCAAGAAAACTTGACTAGCATATCTAGCTCATACCAAATGGTAATTTGCATGTCTTACCATACTCATGTTTAATTTTAACCATTGTTGAGTGATACATATGTTGGAGTTTATGTTTTTGTTAACAATTTTAAAAAATTCAAGTCCTTTTGTTGGATAGTACTATTGCATCGACAGTTTTCTTGAGCATTGTGGGTAGATTTGATGTAATTTAAGGGGATGTATCTTCATTATTTACTCCTACCTCTTGATATATTATCATGCATTTTATTTCAAATAATGATCATAAAAATTTGTTGTTCTTGTTGTTTATGTTTCTTAAGAATTCTTAACAATTGTAGGTCTTTTTCATGGACAATAATATTGCACCAACATTTTTATTAAACATTATGGGTACATTCAATGTAATTAATTAGGGTTGTCCTAGGTTCATTAGGATTGTCCTAGCTTCATTAGGGATATCCTATTTTCATTAGGATTGTCCTAGGTTCAATAGGATTGTCCTACATTCATTAGGATTGTCGTAGGTTCATTAGGAATACTCTATTTTCATTGGGACTACCCTATGATCATCAAGACATTGGTTAGGACTATATTGGCTTCATTAGTACTATAATGTTTTAGGTATTATTGTCGATGATGTATCCACTTTTATTTAAGCCATGAGTAGTGTGCATAATGTGGTAGATATATTTGTAGTTGGTATTGTTGCTCATGTTGTATCATTCTCTACAAATGCTACTTGTCAACCTAGAAGAGGAGAAGACTTGGAGGGCCAACATCTTCATGTAGTTAGTTCAGGAGAGCTAGGGTGTGAAGAATGACCACAAATAGAATAGATGTGTCCACCTAGACATATTGGCATTGATGACTGCTACCCATCATGAACAAAACAAAAATTAGGCTACCTTGTAACTTTTCATTGCATGCATTTGATATTTTTTCATCAACAAAAAAATTGTTGCCCTAAGAAATTTGGTTTGTTTCTTAAAAATATGAGATATGTTATGTATACGGGCCTCAAGCGACCTGGTAGGTTCAAGCAATATGTTCATATGTGCCACAAATTCTAAAAAATAGCCCATGTGAAATTTTGATAATATTTTGGACTTATGGCTTATAAGAGATAGAACCACTAGGATATGACCCTGAATGCTTGGGTTTGTTGGGAAGAAAAAATAGGAGCATGCCTAGCATAAAGCCACCCACTCAAATGTGTTGGTGTTGATGGTTTGTGCCCATGACAAACAAAAAACAAATTTGGTTATCTTGCATCTTTTCATTGCATGCATCTAAAAAATGTTTGCATCAAAAAAATTGTTGACCTAAGAAATTGGGTCTAAGTTTTAAAAATTAGAGATTGCTTATTATAGAGGGGTCTTATGTGGCTGTGTAGGTTTTGTAATGGTGATGAAAATTAGGGTTTCACCAATTAGGATAGTAAGACCACTAATTTTATCCTAGGTAACACTACATTAAAAGAGTGGTGAATCCAATAGATCCAACAACAATTCAACTAGGAAAAGGGCTTAAAATGTAATTAGATTCACTACTTTGTTGTTGTTTGTCACCATCTTTTAGTTGAAAGTTTGAATGTAAGTTGTGAAATTAGGGTAAAATGATGGGTAATTGAAGCAAATTAATGAAAATATAATGCTATAAAAATTCAATAGAGTCACCAACTAAAATCTAGGCAAAAGAAGAGAAAGAAAAACCTATTCCTAGAAGTTCAAGCTAATTTTTCGGTACTGGGTAGTACAAATTTTCCCTGGTCCTCAGACTTTTTCTTCGTCAAAAGCTGAACCTATTCATCATCATCAACTTTGTTGAAATGATTGAGTACAACCCTTGAGTCAATTTCCTACACATAAAAAGAGAGAAAAAATATTGTGGATAAGGGTTTGTCTTAGGTCAAACCCCAATTAAGGAATTAACCTTGAATTGAATAATGTAAATACTGAAGTAAATTCTATGAGATATACCTTAGATCAAAAATGTTTGATAGGAAGATTGATGATACAATTATCTTCGAATGTAATCACAAATGTTAAATGTAATGGAATGAAAAATACACGAATATGAAAACCCTAATCAAAAACACATGCTTGTTGAATATATGGGAAACTGAGAGCGGGTTGAATCAATTGATAATTAAAATATTCTTTAAAATTTACTCACAAATCTAAAATAATTAACAAAATCAATCAAGTTAGTTAAAACATGAAATCACAGAGTAAATTATAGACAATGAACAATAAAATTTAGGTGTAAACCCCAAGAAGGAAAAAACAATGGAGAATGCTAATTATCAATATAAAAACACTAGTTAAGGTGATTTTTACAAAGGATGACTCACTACCAAAATTATCACTATAGGAGGGCTCACTGCCTAGAAAGGATCACTACCGAATAAAGAAAGATAGAAATAAAAATCCACCACTGAAACATAGTCTGCACCATCGAAACTACTTTCGATAACTATCTGCAACACACTTCACAACAATAAATGGATTCTTTCAATCTCTCATATCTTCTACACAATTAGCTATTCACAAAAATGCTGCACTAACTCATCCAGATCATACACATACATTACTGTCTTCAGAAAATAATAATCATCTAAGTCGACCAAGATAGAGATCTAAAATGGGTTAATACTAAACATTTTGGTGGTAGAAAGGAATGAGAATAGACCATATCACAGCGTTCCTCATCAAACTCATTGACGCATTACATATATTATCAATATAGAACCCAAAACAAAACATTGTTATAAAACCTCGAGTTCTAGATCAACACCTCGAAGTTTGGATCAAGTCTAACCCACAAATAGAATTGAGTAACATCAACAACACATCTTTTGAGAATCCAAGTCTTTTGATAAATCACCAAGTGATCATCGACATCAGATACATACCAATCTTTCATTGCTTCTCAATCTACCACATCCATACATAACTAGACCATAGGATTTGACATCAATGAAAATAGATAACATAATGTTAACACTCCCCCCCTTTGTCATTGATGGAAATATCCATCAAGATGATAAGCATATCAACATGCAACATACTCGCTCTCCCCCTTTGACAACAATGACAAAGGCGAGCAAAATGTCCCCTATGAAACTCACTCTTGCTCCCCCTAAGAGGAAGCACTCAAGCATCAGTCCAAAAAATAATATGCAGGCTACTCACTAGACCGATGCACATCTAAATGCACAATAGTTCAAAATAGAAAGGGGTAATATCCCTAACATCTATTGGAGATACTCAAAAGTATCCTTGCACAACGCCTTAGTGAAGATATCAAAAATCTTCTCCTTTGTAGGTACATATTCAAGTCTTACTTCATTATCCAACACTTTTTCCCTCAAGAAGTGATATCAAATGGATATGTGCTTTGTTTTGGAATGTTGTACCAGATTCTTTGAAATATTTATTACACTAGCATTCTCACACATGATTGAGATAGGGTCATCAAACTTTACACCAATTTCTTCTAGAGTCTTCTTCATCCATAAAATTTGTGTGCAACATGAAGATGTTGCAATGTATTCAAATTCAACTATAGATAGAGACATATTTTGGTATTTTGGATGTATTGCACTGGTTTTGTCATTGATGTCAACACTTGTCAACACCTATCATCACTTGGAGATTCTTGGTTATGTTCACCAGCATGTTCAGTGACTTATGTACAGTCATCAATATTTGGTTCACCGGTAGGTTATATTGTTCACCAACACTAAGGATGACTTCAAGATTACTTGGTTATGTCGAACACATTGTTTGGACACTTTGTTTTGGTGATTTGGTCATTGATCTAATCGGGTTTGCATATTTTTTGTTACCAACAAATAGGTCTAGGTTATGGACAGACAAGCATTATCTATTCCAAATTAGCATGACAAGTTATGGAAATGATTTGTTATTAATGTAAATGCATTGAGATGACATGATGCATTGCATATTGATTCATTTGTAATTGATTTTATTGTAATATCTTAGTGAGTCGACCTACACATTTGGTCTTAGGTTTTGGTATACATGTAAGATCTCATTTGTGAGGTTAGTGTGATTGTGGAAGAGGAATATAATAAGGTATATGCGAATATAAGAAAAGATATACACACAGACATCATTCAAGATTGAAGGAGGTTTTGAAAAAGGCAAATTAGAGCTTAACTAGTACTGAATCCAACATATGAAGAGGCTATTTTGAGCAGTACATTATCATTGGATTTAACCATCTAATTGTAGTCAGTGTGACTCCCATTTTGTGATTGAACAGTGAGCTCTAGGCAGTTGGCCCTTTTGCATGTGCAGATTCCATATTGTACACACATACTATTTGTAGTAGTATCATTTGATTGTGGGTAAGGTTTCTCACTGTGGTATTTCCCCTTACAGGGTTTCCACGTACAAATATATGTGTTATGTGTTGTGGATGTTAGTTGTCTTTCTATTTCATGCATTAAACTTTATCGGTATTGCAATTAAGTGTTAAATTGTTAACCGACATAAAGTTTGGTTTACCGATATTAAGCATTAAGTTTGATTAAGTTAGTTTTGGGTTTAAAATTAATAGACAACTGATTCCCCCCCCCCCCCCTCTCCCCCCTCTCAGTTGTCTCCGGGTCCTAACAATTGGTATTAGAGCTTAGTCCTCTTTTTGTAGAAGTTTAATAGCTTGAGGAGATTCTATGGGAACTAAGTATTTTAGGAAGGACAGTTCGAAACTTGATGGAACTAACTATGGTATATGGAAGATCAGAATGGAGACACATCTAGATTGCATTGGAAAAGACATATGGGATGTTACAAAGAATGGCTATGTTGGTCCTACTCAAGATCAACCAAATCCACCAACCTTGGCTAAAGATGAAGGGAATGATTGGAAAGAAAGAGAATCACTTTTGAGCGCATTGTCAGATCATCAAATCATGGGATTATCAGACCGATCTATTGCTAAAGCTATTTGGTACAAACTAGAGACATTGAATGAAGGTGATACCACAATAAAAATTGCAAAACTGGAATACTTTTGGGTAAGGTATGAAAATCTGAAAATGGAAGAAGATGAAAGGATTTTTGCTTTTATGGAAAGAGTAAATGAAATTGTTTTGGGTATACAATGTTGTGGAGGATCCTTAAGTGAAGATGAAATTGTTTCTAAAGTTTTAAGAGCTTTGCCACTACCATATAAAATAAAAATAACTGCTATAAATGAATTAAGAACAATGCCTAATACATCAGTATCTAGAGACACTTTGGTTGGAAAACTTTCAGCTTTTGAACTTGAGGAATTTAGCCCTATTGCTACAATTATGACAAATTTATCTTTCAAGGCATCAACATCATCTGCAGCATCATCATCATCATCTAAAAAATCTAAATGGAAGAATTTTATGCAAGAGAACTTGAAGAAATCAGAAAAGAGAATGAAGAACTGGAAGAACTTGAAGCACTATTTGGAAGGAAAATGCCTAAAGGTCTAGTTGGAAGTAAGTATGAAGGTAAAGCACAATTTAAATGTTTTAACTGCATTAAAATTGGTCATATGCTATCTAGGTGTCCTGATAGACATGCAAGATTGAAAGAAGAAGCTAAAAGAACATATAAGTCTAATCCTGAATATTAGAGATATAGATTCAAGAAGAATAGAGAAAAATCATGTTACTATGTTGATGAAGGAGTTACTGATGATTCTGATGAGGAAATGATAGACAATGGATGGGTTTTTGTTGCTATAATAGAAGATCAACTGGCACCTACTGTTCAACCAGTAGAGAAAGCCCTAGCAGCTAAAATTGAAGATAAGGATGAATGGATCATTGATTCTCGATGTTCACATCATATGACTGGTGATAAAAGTAAATTCTTAACTTTTTAGGAATACAATGTAGGTCTAGTAAGATTTGGGGATGATAAAGCTTGTTTGATCAAAGGAAAAGGCACTATATATTTTGATGGTAAACACAATACTGATAATGTTTACTATGTTGAAGGTTTGAAGCATAATCATTTGAGTGTTGGTCAATTAGTTGAAAAAGGATTTCAGCTACAATTCAAGAATGGAAAATGCACAATCATGAACAGAACTAGATTGGAAATTGCAACCGGTAATCAGACTAGAGGTAATATCTGTCATTTGAATAAAAATGAAAAAGCATGCTTGATTGCACATATTGATGAAAGTTGGTTATGGCATAAGAGACTTTGTCATGTAAATTTTGATTGCATTGTGAAAATCAGTACAACTAAGGCAGTGAGGGATTTACCTAAGATTGTTAAACCTCACAATCCAGTATGTAAGGAATGTCAATTTGGAAAGCAAGTTAGAGAAAATTTTAAAAGTATTCTAGAAAAATCCAATAATGTTCTTGACTTAATTCATATTGATTTATGTGGTCCAACAAGAACTAGAAGTTTACAAGGAGATAAATATTTTATGCTAATCATTGATGACTATTCTAGAATGTGTTGGGTTACTTTTCTCAGGGAGAAATAAGAAGCTTTTGGGAAATTCAAACTATTCAAGGTGATGGTAGAGAATGAAACCGGTAAGAAAATCAAATGTTTGAGATCAGATCAAGGAGGTGTATTCACATCTAAGGAATTTAATACATTCTATGAAGTGAATGGAATTAGGAGACATCTATCAGCACCTCAGACACCCTAGCAAAATGGAGTTGTGGAAAGAAAGAACATAACTATTCTGGATGCAGCTACAAGTATGATATCAGAAGCAAATATACCTCATGTATATTGGAGAGAACTAGTCAATACAATGGTTTACACATTCAGCAAAGTTCACATCAATGGTGAAACCGGTAAGGCCCCTCACGAACTATGGTTTGGTAATACTCCTACTCTTAAATATTTCAGGACATTTGGAAGTAAATGTTATATTAGAAGAGATGAGTATATTGGCAAATTTGATCCTAGAAGTGATAAAGGAATATTTCTTGGTTATTCATGTAAAAGCAAGGCATATAGATGTTTCAATAAGAGATTGCAAAAAATTGTTGAGTGCAAATGTGAAGATTGATGAACAGTTTAGAGGTAATTCAAGGTACATGGACTCTCAATCGGGAATAGAGATAATATCAAATGAACCTACAATGAGTACACCGGTATCGGATGTTGATCCAGTCACACTGACATTATCTAAAAATTCCACAGTGACTGAAGAACAACAACAAGTAAAAACACCCCAGTATGTAAGATTGAACCACTCTGAAAGTCAAATAATTGGGAACAAGTATCAAGGTGTTATGACTAGAGGAAGACTGGCAAATGAAGAGGTATGTTTAATTTATCAAATTGAACCAGCATCAGTTAATGAGGCATGTAAAAATAAACATTGGATTAAAGCTATGGAAGATGAATTGGAACAAATTGAAAAGAATAACACATTGACATTGGTTCCCTGGCTTGAAAACAAAAATGCAATTGGAACTAAATGGGTATTAAAAAAGAAACTTAATGAAGATGGTAACGTAATCAGAAACAAAGAAATATTAGTGTGTAAGGGATATTCACAGAAAGAAGGAGTTGATTATAATGAAACCTTTGCACCGGTAACTAGAATTGAGGCAGTTAGATTATTCTTAGCTTTTGCAGCACACAAGAACTATAAAGTATATCAAATGGATGTTAAATGTGCATTTCTAAATGGTGATCTTGAAGAGGAAGTTTACACTGAACAACCTGATGGATTTTCATTGACAAATGACAAAGATATGGTTTGTAGGTTAAGGAAAGCTTTATGTGGATTAAAGCAAGCTCCTAGAGCTTGATATGCTAGATTGGACAAATATCTTTTGAAGATTGGTTACAACAAAGGTAATGCTGACAACAACTTATATTACAAAGTGACTAATGATGACATCTTGGTTATTGAAGTTTTTGTTGATGATATAATTTTTGGAGGAGAAGATGGATTATGTAAAGACTTTTCTAATAAGATGCAAGAAGAATTTGAAATGTCTATGATTGGGGAGATAAAATTATTTTTAGGATTGCAGATTTCACAAAACTGATAAAGGTATATTCATATATCAATCAAATTACTTTAAGGAATTACTAAAGAAATTTGGCATGGAAAACTCTAAACCGGTAAGTACACCTATGACTACAACTGATAAACAACCATTGAAGGATGAATCGACACCTATTAATCTGACAAGATACAAGTCTATGATAGGAGGTTTACTGTATTTGACACAAACAAGACCTGATATTATGAATGCAATATGTATTATTTCAAGATTTTAGTGTAATCCTAAAGAAAATCATGAATCAATAGTAAAAAGGATTTTTCGGTATCTAAAAGGCACAACAAATATTGGTTTATGATATCCTAAAGATGAAAATTTTGATTTATGTGCATACACAAATGCAAATTGGGTAGGAGAGGTAGATGACAAAAAGAGAACCACCGGCAGAGCATTCCTTCTTAGTGGCAGATTAATTTCTTGGTTGAGCAAGAAATAGAGTTGCACATCTTTATCTACAACAGAATCAGAATATGTTGCAGCAGCAACTAATTATACCCAGGTATTATGGATTAAGAAAATGTTGAAGGACATAAAGGTAAAATGCAAAGAACGTATAACCATTTACTATGATAATATGGCAGCAATTGATATATCTAAGAATCTAGTATTTCACTCAAAAACTAAACATGTTTCTATCAAATTCAATTTTCTAAAAGAGAATGTTGAAGCAAAAGAAGTGAAATTGGTTTATGTGAATACTAAAGAGCAAATTGCAGATAGTTTTAGTAAGCCTTTGCCTAAGGAAACTTTTGAATATCTCAGAGAGCAGGTTAGGGTTATACCCCCACTAATAGAGACTTAGACAATTGATGCTTGGAATCAAACCGACAAGATTAATAGAGAAATATTTTTCCCAACTTTGATGGGGAGAGCTACTCCTCAAGGGGAGTAGTTGGATAAATTGATAAGTTGGTATTTTGTAATAAGTTCTATGAAATGTTTGAATCTGGTTTTTGTATTTCTTTGGCATTTTATGTCAAAGGTGGAGAGATATCTATGGAAAAACACATTATCTTTTGGGAAGACATTATTCATTGGGGGAGAGATTGTTACTCTCTGTATCTCTATTTTGATCTCTGGTAAATGAACTCTTTGGGAGATTGCTGGTTTTTGGTTTTTGGTATTTCTATTTTGACACTTAGATGGTTTTTCCATCTTGTGTTGACATCAATGCCAAAGGGGGAGATTGCTAGTATTTTGGATGTGTTGCACTGGTTTTGTCATTGATGTCAACACTTGGAGATTCTTGGTTATGTTCACTGGCATGTTCAGTGACTTATGCATAGTCACTGATATCTGGTTCACCGATAGGTTATATTGTTCACCAGCACTAAGGATGACTTGAAGATTACTTATTTATGTCGAAGACATTGTTTGGACACTTTGTTTTGGTGATTTGGTCATTTATCTAATCGTGTTTGCATATTTGTTGTTACCAGAAAATAGGTCTAGGTTATGGACCGACAAGCATTATCTATTCCAAATCAGCATGACACGTTATGGAAATAATTTGTTATTAATGTAAATGCATTGAGATAGCATGATGCATCGCATATTGATTCATTTGTAATTGATTTTATTGTAATATCTTAGTGAGCTGACCTACACATTTGGTTTTAGGTTTTGGTATATGTTAGGGGTCCCACAGATACTGAGAAGGGGGGGGTGAATTAGTATCTAACCGATAATAAGAATTTCTTAAGTTAAAACATGTAGAACATAATATAACAGTGTACCGGTATGCAAGAAATAATGCAATAAACAGAATCAAGAATATCCACATGAAAAGTACACCATACACCATAGTACAAGATGTTTAACGAGGAAACCCAGTGTGGGAAAAACCTCAGTGGGATTTGTGACCCACAATTTTCACTCACTGGCCAATAAGAGAATATTACTTACAATAGGGGCCTGTACATGCAGGAAGGCCAACTGTCTAGAGATCATTACTCAATGGGAAGTCACACTGCCTTACAATAAGGATTATAAAAATCCAATAACTTGTACTGCTTTACAGTAGCATCTTCAATGCCAGATTCAGTACCGGTTCCTGCTCTGTTCTTTACATATACCCCTTGACCTATATTTCGCACATTAGGTCTGCCTAATATTTTCTTTTATGCTTCTACATCATTATTACAAATGTCTACAATGATCTCCTTTATATATAAGAGTCATTTTACAATTTGCCATGTCGGCTTACAATAATAAACAAAATATTGTATAACAAAAATCCTGTCAGCCTCAGTGCTGGTATACTTTCTTTCTTTTGTGCCGGTGCTAGTGTAGAGTGTGATTTGCTGATGTCGGTGCACTATCTTGTCACTGTAATGCTTTGCCGGTATAATGTCTTTTCCAGTGCCATAGGATTGCAAGGTTTCCAACAATGACAAAACCTTCAATTACATACAATGTCTCATTGGAGTGTGCATATGCCAACAATCTCCCCCTTTGGCATTGGTGGCAACACTCATGAGAAATTTCAAAAAGTGTTCAAAAGTGTGCAGTCCAAAAAATGTTACCAAAAATGTGAGAGCTCCCCCTGAGCATATGATTCCTATGTTTTGAACTTTCTCATCCCACTACTCCCCCTTTGGCATCAATGACAAAGGTTGTCAAGATGTCAGTAGAGTTTGTAGTTTCATCTATCCATAACCTCAACCTTGTAGCTGGGTAGTTATAATCTGAAAAAGATCTCCCAAAATTAAGTTTATACTATCTATAAACTTGTTACTATCCTTTATTGTTGTCTCAGTTCTCTTCACTATACCGATGAGATGCTGCAAATGCTCTACTGGTGTTTTGCTTCCTTGTGTTAATGCCTTAGAAATTTCCTTCCATAGAGATCCTAAATAGTACAATCTTGGACTTAGTTTAGATCTCAAATGTTTTGCCTTATTTATTATCCTTTCTTTCTCCCTTTCCAATTTGAGTAGTTCTTCCTCAAAATTTGCTATCTTCTCTTCAAAAATTGATAGTGTATTAGGTGAGTTGACAAAGCTGTCTGCAAGTCTATTTATCTCATCCTGTGCCTTGCTTATTTTCTTGTCAATATCAATAGTGAAAAAGTTTGTTTTACATGTATCTTTATATAGATTTTTGTATTCTTTCAACAAATTACATAGTTCTAGTAGAAGTGTGTCAAAATCTCTATTACAATTGTTTATTTCCTCATCAAAAAATTTTTGCTTTTCAATCTCTACCTTATCCTTTACTGATTCTTCCTTTATTTTCTCAATATTTTCTAAGAAATATTTACACAATGTATCCAACTGTCCTAAAGAATCTTTGTTATCTATATTACAGTTAGGTGCAATTAGCTTCAAAATTGGTATAGAATCATCAATTTCTTTGTAAGCCTATGAGCTGTAGTCAGTTATTTTCTTGATAGAATCAAGTAATACCTCAGTCACATTTGTTGATTTGAATGCTAATGATGATCCAACTATTTGAGTGCTAGTGGAAGTTACCAAGCATGTATTGACCTCTGGTAGGTCAGTTAGTGTTTGCATTTCTTTAAGCATTGGTTTTCTTACTTCACTAGTTACCGGTGGCACTGTTTCCTTATGTACCTGTTCCGGTTGATGTTGTTATGGAGCCTTTAGCTCTGTTGGCTTCTCTGTATGTTGTGTTGTCTCTGTCTGTGACTCAGTCTCTACCTTTTTCTCTGTATCTTCTATCGGTTTCTCTATTTCCCCTACTACCGGAGGCTCATTAGCCATATCTGACTTTTTAGTTGTATCTTTATCTACTACTATGTTGATCTTTTGAATATCAACATCCACAGTATATAGGACTTCAGAATTAGGATTATTATCCTCTACATCCATACTTTCTGCTACCGGTTGATCTTTAGTAGTTGTTGTTTTCACCGGTGGGGGTAGGTTGTCTTTAACTTTGATGCTTGGTGGTCCACCTACTTTACCTTTCCCCTTGTCTCTATCTTTCTGATATACCTTTATAGGTTTAGGGTTCCTGTACTCTTCTTGTTTTTCTTTGTCAACCAAGAATATATCCCATCCATCTTTTGTTTCCTCTGTCACTTCATTAACTCGTCCTACCATTAGTGAAATATGTCGGTGTGCAATAGAGAATACTGACCGGTTTGCTTGAGCAATCAAATCATCAATTTCTTTTGGAGAGTTTACCAGATATACAGCAAGTAGCTTCCCAATTTTTATTTTCTTATCTAATTCTATCACTGCTTGCCTTCTGGCCTCAAGTCTTTTAAATAATTCATCAGGAATTTCATTTACTACTTCCATCAGTAATCTCTTGTACATGTCCATATGCAATATAACACTATTCTCAACTTGCTCTTTCTCATCAGCTGTTAGAGTGTCATAAATTTTCTCTATGTTCTTCAGTTTTCCTTGTTCTCACCCATGTTATTGAATAGTTTAGTCAATTGTTTTTCTATCGATATGTCATATCCAAGTTCTTTGTAACCTATACCGGGAACCTATTTTGTTATGTGTAGCATTAGGCATACTAATAGATTTCCAAATCTAAAAGTTCCTTTCTTGTCCTTCTTGATTTTTCCAAGGTTGTCAATTAGTTCATCCTTTAACCATTCACATATGTCAATTTTTGCATTGTCTGTTACCATATCATAAGCACTCTTAATGCATAAACTTGAAATTGAATTAAGTCTATTAGCATGAGTGGCTTTATAACTTAATATCATACTGATGAATCTCACATTGATATCTTTTACATCATTAACCCTTAGAGATCTCTTGTCAAATGTTGCTCTAGTTAGTATTGTAACTAGGTCATTGGGAACCTTCTTGGTTTTATCTGGCCTCTTACCGGTGGTGGGTAACCCTGTGATATCTTTCACAGTTTCCTTGGTGATCTTGTGGATTGCATCTAGCCAGAAAAATTCTCCATGTACTCTACTTAAAACTATCCTAATCACATCCTTTGGAAATTCAGGAATGCTAAGGATCTCTGTAAATCCTAGGGTTTCAATGATCTTGTGTTCATTTTAAACATTGCCGGTGTTATCACATATCATGGTTTTATGCATGGTTTTGATTTCCTCATTTCCTAATTCTTCAATGTTACCGTGGATGTACATTCAGGGGTCTTCAGCATAAACAACTCCCTTAGGAATTTGAGAAAATGCACCTAAGGTATCATCCTTCTTTGCTATCTCAGGAACTAACTGAAATACAAGCCTAGGTCTTTTTATTACTTCAACAATAGTAGGGTTTGATATGTATTCAATTGCAGAGGTGGATGCCATGATTAAATACCTTTTACTACCTTGGATGGATGATTTCTTGGAGTGTGCTTGCTTCTTGCTTGAAATCCCTTAGCTCGGAATCTTCGCGCTCTCTGAAAATTTGAAATTATGGTGAAATGAAATGGAGCCAAAACCTTAACTTTATAATGTCTTTTTCACCATCTACCACATTAGTTGCATGTTGGTTAAGTATTCACTTAACATTGTCTACCGATAATAAGTAATTTTCAACTTCTTATCTCTAACCGAGGGAATAATTAGCACATGTGTCATTAGATTGCCAAACCCTCAAGGAAATTTTCTTCAATTAGATGAAGAACTTCCTACTAGTGGAGCACTACTCTATCCTTCCAGTGAAGTATCACTCTCTCCTACCGGTGAAGCATTGGTTGGTTCTACCAGTGGAGAAGTATTCCCAATATTTAGATCAGCTTTTCTAATCCATTGTTTTGAGAATTTTTGCTTAACCTCTTCAACTTTTTCTTTACCTTTCAAGCTAGCACTTTTGTTGTCTACTGGTGTTCCTTTACTTCTACAAAATTTAGCAATATGCCCAATCTTGTTACATGCATAACAAGTTACAATAGGGGCCTGCACATGCAGGAAGCCCAACTGCCTAGAGCTCACTACTTAATGGGAAGTCACACTAACTTACAATAAGGATTATACAAATCCAATAACTTGTACTGCTTTACAATAGCATCTTCAATGCCAGATTGAGTACCAGTTCCTGCTATGTTCTTTACATATACCACTTGACCTATATTTCGCAAATTAGGTCTGCCTAATATTTTCTTTTATGCTCCTACATCATTATTACAAATGTCTACAATGATCTCCTTTATATATAGAGTCATTTTACAATTTGCCAAGTCGGCTTACAATAATAAACAAAATATTGTATAACAAAAATCCTATCGGCCTCAGTGCCGATATACTTTCTTTCTTCTATGTTGGTGCTGGTGTAGAGTGTGATTTACTGACGCCGGTGCACTATCTTGTCAGTGTAATGCTTTGCCGATATAATGTCTTTATCGATGCCATAGGATTGCAAGGTTGTGATCAATGATAAAACCTTCAATCACATACAATGTCTCATTGGAGTGTGCATATGCCAACAATATATATGTAAGATCTCATTTGTGAGATTAGTGTGGTTGTGGAAGATGAATATAATAAGGTATATGTGAATATAAGCAGAGCTATACACGCAGGCATCATTCAAGATTGAAGGAGGTTTTGAAAAAGGCAAATCAGAGCTTAACCGGTACTGAATCCAACATATGAAGATACTATTTTGAGTAGTACATTATCATTGGATTTAACCATCCAATTGTAGTTAGTGTGACTTCCATTTGTGATTGAGCAGTGAGCTCTAGGAAGTTGGCCTTTCTGCATGTGCAGAATCCATATTGTACACATACTATCTGCAGTAGTATCATCTAATTGTGGGTAAGGTTTCCCATCGTGGTTTTTCCCCTCACAGGGTTTCCACGTACAAATATCTATTTTATGTGTTGTGGATGTTATTTATCTTTATGTTTCATGCATTAAACTTTATCGATATTGCAATTAACTATTAAACTATTAACCGGCATAAAGTTTGGTTTACCGGTATTAAGCATTGAGTTTGATTAAGATAGTTTTGGGTTTGCAATTAATAGACAATTGATTCAACCCCCCCTCTTAGTTATCTCCAGGTCCTAACAACATAGAGTCCTACTTTTTAGTAGACCAAACAACCAACCAAGAGCCAAGAAAGAATGCTCCTGTACTTGCACTTTTCTTGTCATCAACACTTACGGCCCACTCTACATCTATATAAGTTGCTAGGGTAAAATATGAGTTCCTAGTATATCACAAACCAAATTCTTTTGTTCCTTTTAGATATCTGAAAATCCTCTTTACTGCCACAACATGTGATTTTTTTGGTTCTTGCTGAAATATGGGTGCCAAGCATACTACATACATGATATCTGGTCTAGTAGTAGTCAAATATAATAGTCCTCTAATAATTGACCTGCACTGACTTGCATCTTAGGAGATCTATCATCTTTGGTTAACTTGCATCTAGTTGTCATAGGTGTACACCAAGGAAGAAATTTATCTCACCAATAAAAATTCTCCAACCCAAACTTCTTTAACAACTCTTTAGTGTACTTAGACTGACAAATAAAAATTCTTTTATCATTCTGATTAACTTGCAAACCAAGGAAGAAATTTAGCTCACTAATCATGAACATCTCAAATTCCTTTTGCATCTCATTTTAACAAATCTTCTACACATACATTCATTTCCTCCAAAGATTATATCATCAACATATACTACAACAATTAGGATTTTAGCTGAATCATTCTTGCAATATAAATTGCTATCAATTGAACCTTTCTAAAATCCTTGAACAACCAGCTACTTGTCTAGCCTTCCATACCAAGCTCGAGGGGCTTGTTTCAGTCCATACAAAACCTTCTTCAATCTATAAACAATGTATGGATCATCTTTCAACCTAAAACCTTTTAGTTATAAAATATAAACTTCTTCTTTCAATTATCTATTCAAGAATGTTGATTTCACATCCATCTGGTAAAACTTGAAATCCTTAAATGTTGCAAATGCTAAGAACATCCTGATTGCCTGCATTTGATCAACTAGGGCATAAGTTTCATCAAAATCAATGCCTTCAATTTGAGTATAAACTTTTCACACCAACCTTGCTTTGTTTCTCACAACCTTTCCATCCTCATCCGATTTGTTTCAGAATACCCCCTTAGTTCTAATCATATTCTTGTCTTCTAGTCTCTTAACTAATTCCCATGTCTAATTTTTATCAATTTGATCCATTTGTTCTTTCATTGCCTTCATCCAGTTCTGATCATTAAAATCTTCTTCTACTACTTTTGGCTCAGTTTTAGATAGTAAACTCAACAAAACTTGTTCTTGAGCTGTTTTGCTTCTTGTGATGATACCTTTACTTTTATCTTCAATAATCTGCTATTTTGAATGGTACTTCTAAACATATCTTGGGGTTTTGGATGTAGATGTCGGAGCATCTTGATCATTCTTTTCTTCTCTTTTGGTTTCCTTTTCCTTTTTCCTTTTAGTAGACTCATCAAATTCATATCCTGCTAGAATATCTCAGAGTCTTTTGAAGTACTTTCATCAATTTTCACATTTGCACTTTCAACAATCTTATTCAGCCTCTTGTTGTAACACTGGTATGCCCTTCTCTTTATTGAATAGCCTAAGAAAATTCCTTCATCTTCTTTGATGTCAAATTTTCTAAGATTATCGTCATCTCTCCAGATATAACACTTGCTTCCAAATACTTTGAAATATTTCACTGTTGGAGTTCTACCCTGCCAAAGTTCATAGGATATCTTCCCATATTTCTTCTGGTATAGAATTTTGTTGATTATAAGCTTTTGTGTGAATTACTTCTCTCCAGTAGACTTCTAGTAGTTCTGCTCCTTTCATCATAGTTCTAGCTACCTCTTGTATAGTTTTGTTCATTCTTTCTACTACACCATTTTTCTCTGGTGTTTGGTGGGGAAGGTAAGTGTCTTCTAACATCATGTTTCTCATAAAAATTGTTAAACTCTTGAGAAATAAATTCTCCTCCTCTATCAAACCTTAAATATTTGATTTTCTTGTCAATTTCATTCACAACCTTTGCCTTGAATATATTGAATTTCTATAATGCCCCAGACTTCTCTCTTAAAAATGCAACCCAAGTCATCCTAAAATAATCATCAATCAATAACATGAAATACCTCTCACCTTGCAAGCTCCTTGTTTTGGTCAGACCATATAGATCTGTGTGTACCAAATCTAGTAATCTAGTGGATGAATACTCCTTTCCTCTAAATGTGCTCTTTCTCTACTTTCCTGTTTTACATTTCTTGTAGATGTTGTTATTCAGTTTGGTCAATCTCAGTAGATCTCTTATTGCACTCCTTGAACTGATCTATACAAGGTTATCAAAGTTGATATGACACATCCTCTGATGCCATAGCTAGTTGTCATCAAGTTGAGATAACAAACAGTGTCTTGTAGCTCCTTCTAGATGATACATATTTCCATTTGTCCTTCTTCCTACTGCAATAACTATATCAGATTCCTTCCAGATCTCACTTCCATTATCCTAAAAATTAACATTGTATCCATTTTCAAACATCTATCCAATACTCAAAATATTATGATGCAAACCCTTCACATAGTAGACATTGTCAGTATTATATTTTCCATCAAAAATAATTAAACCAATCCCAATAATTTGTGCTATCTAATAGTCTTCAAACCTAATAGAACCTCCATCATATTTTTCAATCTTTATGAACTTACTCTTATCACTAGTTATATGATTTGAACACCCACTATCAATCAACAATTCATTTTTATCTCTTCTAGCATGAAATGCAATAGCAATAATCTTAGAAATATCAAACCTAGGTGCATCCTTTTCTACTGGAAACAAACAATCACCTTCTTCATAATCTGATTCATCATCTCAAATGTCAGCATCACCCTTAACATAATAGACTTTCTTATTGAACTTTCCTTTATTTTCTCTAAACTTTTCTCGTGTTCCATTTTTCAGACATCTAGTAGCTATGCGACCAATCTTTCCACATCTAAATCATACCTTTGTACTTATTAGTGCCTTTCTTCAATTTCCTCACAAAATGTGCATCCATCTCATCTGGGCTATCACCATCATCCGGACCATATTTGGTTTCTTTGAATATTGTTGCTTATTTATCTTTGTCCTTTCCAAACTTTCTCACTTCAAATATAGTTAGAGTACCAAATAGCTTCTCTCTAGTGAGCTACTTTGGATTATAGGTTTCTTCAATAGCTAATATCTTATCATTGTAACTCATAGGTAGGGTCATCAAGATTTTTTCAATTACATCTTCATCATTCAAAGTGCCTTTGAGTTCTTGATTTCATTCACTGCATTGTCAACCTTCTCAAAATAGCTTACTATATCTTCTCCTCCTTCCATCTTCAAGTTTTCATACCTTCGCTTAGATGTTAGCCTCTTTGTCAACTTAACTCTCTCATTTCCTTCATAGATTTATTTTAGCTTTTGTCAAACCTCATAAGCAATATTCAAGGAAATAGATTTTGTCAATTTAGTTTTTGATAATGCACTAAAGACAGTGTATCTTGCCTTTTCATTTTCTTCATAGGCTTGAATCTCATTCAGAGTTGTAAGACAATCTGTCGGTTGTACATACTTAGTCTCCACTGCCTTCCAGGTATTTTAACCAAGAGACACCATATAACCTCTCATCTTTACTTTCCAAAAACTATAATCAGATCCTTCAAACATAGAGATAGATAATTTGTGTGCCATTGGATCAAGATCTACCTCAAGCGGTTAAGCTCTATATTAAGGAACCAAAGCTATAATACCAATTGTTGAATTTGTGGAAAGAGACACTGTACAAGTCATCAAATGTTGTCATTGATGGAAAATCATGTCAGTAGGTCCATCCACAATTCATGATTTGCTTCTCTTAGAAGTCAAATTGAGTTTTGGATAGGTCTGGTGAGATAGAACAACTTATCCGACAGAGTACAGTATTTTGGTTTGCATTTTATTTCAGTTGAATATTTTGTGTTGCAGATCTAAAGGAAGTAAGTTAGATGTATGGAGTACCTTATTCCATAATCTTAGCCTCTGATGTTGATTCTTGAGTGAGTTGGAAGATCTGGTGTACAGGTTTTTAGGATGAATAGTGTGATATGGCTAACATGTGTGAGATATCATTGTGTGGATTATGTGGATCAATTTTGGTGATCATTTCTATGTTTGAGGATGTTTTTCTGAGATATGGGAAGCATGTGGAATTTTGTTTTTGGTCTACATATGCATTAGAGTTCTGATTGAGCCGACTATGTATGCACGTTTCATTATTTGGATAGTATTCTTGAAGCCGACATGTAGAAGACTTAATTTCATGTTGAGAATATAAAAGATCGATGGATGATCTTTTTTTTATATTGGTGGATGTGTGGAAAGTGTTTGTGATCTATTGTATGTAGTTTCCCGTCCACAAGTGATTGATTTCTACTTTGGAATATTGAAGAACAATAAAACAGAGGAGTGTAGCAAAGCAATGTAAGATTAAGTATTTTGTGCTTAACTGGAACTATACCTTAGAATTTGTAAATGCTATTTTTTGATTCATACATTCCAATTATCTTTTGTAAAAGATTCTGTAAGGTAGTGAACCTTCTGGGGTTGTCACCCTTCTTTCTTTTGAGCAACAAGCTATATGTAGTGTGCCTGAATGCATGTGCATTCCCAATGTAATATTCTTATGCTTCTAATAGAGTATTTATATTGTGGGTCTCATCCCCATCATGCTTTTTCCCTTAACCACATTTTCCACATATAAATCTTGGTGTTATGGTGTTTTTGTTGATTGCTTTGTCTTTCTGCATTTCTCTTTTGTTCATTTGCATTAAGTGGTTGAAAGAACAAGTTAAGAATGTTAAAAATTATAGAACACTGAGTCACCCCCCCTCTTAGTGTTCCTTGACTCCAACATGAATATTTGGGCAACTGAGAGGGGGGTGGATCAGTTGATAATTAAAATCTTCTTTAAACTTTAGTCATAGATCTAGAATAATTAATAGAATTAATCAAGACAGTTAAAACATGTAAGCACAGAGTAAATCAGACACAATGAGGACCAAAATTTATGTGGAAAACCCAAGAGGGGAAAAACCATAGAGAATGCTAATCCTTAATATAAAAACACAATTTAAGGTGACTTTTACAAAGGATGACTCACTGCCTAGAAAGACTCACTTGTGAAGAAAGAAATATAGAAAAGAAAACACACTGCTGAAACACAGTCTATATTGCTAGAACTACTTTTGGTAACTATCCAGAACACACTTCCAAAAACAAGTAGATTATTTAAATAATGCATATATTCTACAGAATTAGCCATTCACAAAAATGCCACACTAACTCATCCAGTTTAGACACATACAATTACTGTCTCCAGAAAAAATAATCTTTGAAGTCGGCCAAGACAAAGATGTAAAATGGGTCAATACTAAACATTCTGGTGGTGGGAAGGAATGAGAAGTAAACCACATCACAATGTTCCTCATAGAACTCATCAACACGTTACATATATTTTCAATGTTGGACCCAAAACAAAATGCCATTGCACAAGATCGACTTCCAGATCAATCCAAACCCACAAATAGTACTGAGTAACATCATCAACACATCTTCCAAGAAGCCAAGTCTTCTAGGAAATCACCAAGTGATCATCAACATTACATACATACCAATCTTCCACTGCTGCTTAATATACCACCTCTAGACCTAACCGGACCAAAGGATTTGACATCAATGACAACATATAATATAATTTTCACATACCTATCCACATTCAATTTAGGTCTACTTTAAGGGGGATCAGGGTGTTTTTGGGTTCCCTGATCTAAGACCAAGGTGCTCCATGCCTTGGTCCTTCAAAAATAGGACCAATGGATGGGAAATTAGTAATAGGAAACCTTAGGGTGGGGGGCCACCTAATAGTGTCAATAGGTGAAATCAAGGTTGGAGTAAAATGGGCCTAGGGGGGATGAAAATGGGACACACTAAATTATGAGTACAAACATAAGGTGTAAAATGCACCAGTTATAATTTATGATTCTACAGGTTCAAACAATACAATCATATGTGCCACAGATTTTGAGATCAACCCATCAAAGTTTGACATTTTTTTAACTCATGGCATTTAAGAGATAATGTTAATAGGGTATGGACCTGAATGTTTGGGAAAGTTGGGAAGAAAAACATGAGAATGTCTATCATAAATTAGCCCACCCAAACATGTTGGCACTAATAGTTTGTGCCCATGATGAACATAACAAAAAATAGGCTACCTTGCACCTTTTCATTACACACATCTAATGATTTTTGCATCAACAAAAAACTTGTTTCCCTAAGAAACTGGGTCCAAGTCTTGAAAATATGAGATAGATTATTTTAGAGGGGCCTCACATAAATTTTTAATTTCAAACAATATGTTCATATGTGCCATGAATTTTGAGAAACAACTTGTCAAATTTTAAATAGTTTTTTTAACTTAGGGTACTTAAGAGATACCACTACTAGGAAGTGGTCCTAAATGTTTAGGCAAGATGGTTAGTGAAATAAGAATATTCCTAGCATAAAACCTTTCCACTTAGACATATTGGTGCTAACATTTTATGCCCATGATGAACAAAACAAAAAATAGGCTACCTTGCAACTTTTTGTTGCATGTGTGCTCTTAGGGTTAAAATTAGTCATAAAAGAATAATCAGATGTAAAAGAGTGAATCACAACTCTAAATCCAATTACAATTAACGCCTAAATGACAATGAAATAATGCTTAAATCAGTTGAATAATAAAAATCTAATTAAACTCCCTCAATTGATTCAACAAAGCTTCCATTGCTCTTCTCCGAATTGTGTATGTAGGTGGCTCTCAACTATTACACTAGGATTTCCTACATATGATAGACAATTGTTTTGAAGATAGTGTTAATAGATTGAAATTGGGAAATAAGCCTTGCTTTTATAGATTTTTAGGTGAGATGGGGTGAGAAATTAAACTGGCTGATTGATAGCTCAACTGATTTTGATTGATCAGTTAAGTGAATTGATTATATAGATGACCGAATTGATTAGGGAGATAAATGAATTGATTGATTGAGGAGAAGACTAAATTGATTGATTAGTTAGAAAAGGTGATTTGGAGTGAAAAGGGGAGATTGGAGAGTTAATTGATTTGACCAACGAGTTAAGATTTTCAACATGTGTTGTAGGAGATTGAATTGAAATTTATTTTAATTTTTATTTTTCAAATCCTAAAATGCACACGAGATTTACTGGAATTCATTGAAATTTAGATTTGGTGAAATGTGAATCTGGGAGAATGAAATTAATTGGAATGAGTTTAAATTTGAATTTGGGGATTGGAGGAATATGTTAATTAATTAAATAATTTAAATGAAATCATTTAATCATTAGAAATAGGATTAATTAAATAATAAAGATTATTTAATTAAGGGAATTAATCATAATTAATTAAATAATTAATATTTCAAAAGGGGTTTAATGATGAATTGATTAAAGGATAGACATTGATTAATTAATGAGATGGATGATGATGATTGAATCAATTTAAAAAAACAAATTACGTTAATTAAATAATTACTTAATTAATAAGATGAATAAATTAGCACATGATTCACAAGACATTTTTAGCTGTCTACATTTTCCCCTATTTGATACAATGTCAAAAAGATGCTTTTTCAAAGAAAATGAAAAATTTCTGCCCTAGTATGCCCCAGTGACACTTTAGGTGTAAATATACCCCCTCAGGAAAAGTGGTCAAAAAATTATAGAATTGAGACCATTTTTCAATATAGTGGTTGTGAGCAATAGTTTCAAGTTTTGTGCAATTTCGATTATGTTTGATTTATCTACAAGTGCGTTGTAGTTCATGGGGACCACAGTCGTTGGAGTGGTAAAAAACCCTAATCTTGAGCTATAAATAGTGATTTTGACTGTTCATTTGCTTGTTTGCATTCTTTTGAGTTCTTGGAGTTCCTTCTAATCTTTGAACTTTCCTGCGACTTTGTGAGCATCATGGTTGGCTTCCGAGCATAATTGCACTTATGCAATCGAGTCCACTCATACCAAAGACCACTTGGGATTGGAGGCATGGTACGTATTCTGAAAAATTTACTCATTTTTGCCTGTTGTGCTAAATTTTCCAAATTTTGCTTAGAGCATAAAATTTTAAGTGATGTGCAATTGTTTGTAGATCTATTCACATTTGTCCTTTGTAATTCGCAATTGTTTTTATTGATGTGCAATTGTATTTTTAATCTGCATATGTCTATAATGATGGACATTTGTTCTAAGTAATTCACAATTGTCTCAAATGTTGCACATTTGTAATTATTGGTTCGCATTTGTCATAAATGATGTGCATTTGTCATAACTAGTTCACATTTGTTTATTAGGATGATTCTTTAATATGTATGATTGAAATTTGTCATGCGAATACTTTGTCTGAATTTTTCATGTTTTTACTTGCAGGAGAATCTGAGTGTATTGGAATGCAGACAGACGAGGCCTGATGGTCTCAATCTTTGATCTGAGTTGAGTGCCAAGGATGTTTCCTTGGTTCGACATGTTGGTTTGTATCATGTATTGCACTTTCCCGATGTTCTAGCCAAGAGGGCCATGATCACAATGTTAGTTGAGTGCTAGAATTCAGAGACATGTTCTTATCATTTACCTACTAGAGATTTGTTGATCACTTTTGAGGATGCATGGCACATCTTGCACATTCCTATTAATGGTGTGAGGGTGATATATGATTGTCGAGTTGGTATAGCTGAAATGTGTGAGTTGCGTGATGTTAGGACCTAGAGGCAATTGAGAGGGGGGGGTGAATCAATTGTCTATTAATTTCAACCAAATATAACTTAATCAAACTTGATACTTAATATTGCTAAACCAAACTTAATGTTGGTGGATAGTTTAGTAGTTAATATTAATATCGACGAAATTCAATGCATATAACAGAAAGAGAGTTAATATCCACAACACATAACACAAAGATTTGTACATGGAAACCCTATAAGGAGAAAAACCATGGTGGGAAAACCTTACCCACAATCAGATGATACTACTACTGATAGTATGTGTATACAAATGGGGTTCTGCACATGCAAAAAGGCCAACCGCCTAGAGCTCATTGCTCAATCAAAAAATAGGAGTCACACTGACTACAATTGGATGATTAAATACAATGATAATGTACTGCTCAAAGTAGCATCTCCAATGTTGGATTCAGTACCAGTTAAGCTCTAATAATCACCTTCAAACCTTCCTTGAACCTTCTCTATGGTCTGCTCATATTATCTTCAATATTTGCACATACCATGTCACAATGTCATAAGCTTACATACCACATATGTCATCTCACAATTGAGATCTTACATATATACCAAAAACCTAATACCAAATGTGTAGGTCGGCTAATAAATAATATTACAATTAAATCAATTATAGATAAGTCAAGATGTGATGCATCATGTCGACTCAATACAATTACAAAAATATCAAATTGATTAAATCATCTCCATAACGTGTTGTGCTGATCTGGAATAGATAATGCATGTCAGTCCATAACCTAGACCAATTTGCTAGTAACAACAAATATGTCAACCCGATTAGACCAATAATCAAAATACCAAAACCAAGTGTCCAAACCATGTCTTCGACATAACCAAGTGATCTCTAGATGATAACAAGTCATCCTCAGTGCCGATGAACAATATAACCTACTAGTGAATAATATACCGGTGACTGTGCATAAGTCACTAGACTTGCCGGTGAACAAAACCAAAGATCTCGAGAAGGATCAGTGTTGATAAGTGTTGACATCAATGAAAAAACCAATGCAACACATCCATAATACCAACAATTTCCCCCTTTGGCATTGATGGCAACATAAGATGGAAAAACATCTAAGTGCCAAAACAGAATGCCAAAAACCAAATCCAACAATCTCCAGAATAAATCAATACTAGAAATCAAAATACAAATGCAGAGAGTATATATATCTCCCCAAATGAATAAACTCTCCCCAAAGGATAATGTTTGTTTTTCCATAGATATCTCTCCCCCTTTGACATCAAATGCCAAATTAATATAAATACCAGATAAAACCAATTGCATAAACCAATTGTTATAACCAACTAGTGCCCCTGAGAAGTAGCTCTCCTTCATCAAAGCAAAAAAAAAAGTTTCTCTGTTAATTCTATTGGTTTGATGCCAATCATCAGCTGTCCAAGTCTCGACTGGTGAGGGTATAAACCCAAGCTACTCTTTGAGATATTCAAAAGTTTCCTTAGGCAAAGGCTTAGTAAAGATATCTGCAATCTAATCTTTAGTA
This sequence comes from Cryptomeria japonica, assembly GCF_030272615.1. NCBI lineage: Eukaryota > Viridiplantae > Streptophyta > Pinopsida > Cupressales > Cupressaceae > Cryptomeria > Cryptomeria japonica. Next base: position 64,664,243 of record NC_081415.1, on the reverse strand, counting down.
TTCACATAAACCGATCTCACTTCTTTTGCTTCAACATTCTCTTTTAGAAAATTATATTTGATAGAAACATGTTTAGTTTTAGATTGGAATACTAGATTCTTAGATATATCAATTGCTACTGAATTATCACAGGAAATGATTATAGGTTCTTTGAATTTTACCTTTATGTGCTTCAACATTTGCTTAATCCATAATACTTGAGTATAATTAGTTGTTGTTGCAACATATTCTGATTCTACTGTTGATAATGATGTATAGCTCTGTTTCTTTCTCAACCATGAAATCAATCAGCTACCAAGAAAGAATGCTTGGCTAGTGGTTCTCTTTCTCTTATCTACATCTCCTACCCAATTAGCATCGGTGTATGCACATAAATCAAAATTTTCATCTTTAGGATACCATAAACCAAGATTTGTTGTGCTTTGTAGATACTAGATAATCTTTTTCACTACTGATTCATGATTTTCTCTAGGATTACTCTAAAATCTTGAAACAATACACACTGCATTCATTATATCAAGTTTTGTTTATGTCAAATATAGCAAACCTCCAATCATAGATTGTATCTTGTCGGATTAACAGGAGCTGAATCATCCTTCAATGTCAATTTATTAGTTGTAGTCATAGGAGTACTTACCAGTTTAGAGTTTTCCATACCAAATTTATTTAGTAGTTCCTTCAAGTACTTTGTTTGACATATGAATATACCTTTATCAGTCTGTGAAATCTCCAATCCTAAAAATAATTTTATCTCCCCAATCATAGACATTTCAAATTCTTCTTGCATCTTATTAGCAAAGTCTTTACACAATCCATCTTCACCTCCAAAAATGATGTTATCAACAAAAACTTCAATAACCAAGATGTCTTCATTAGTTACTTTGAAATATAAGTTGTTATCAGCATTACCCTTGGTGTAACCAAGCTTCAAAAGATATTTGTCCAATCTAGAATACCAGGCTCTAAGAGCTTGCTTCAATCCATATAAAGCTTTCCTTAATCTGCAAACCATATCTTTATCATTTGTCAATGAAAACCCATCAGGTTGTTCAATGTAAAATTCCTCTTCAAGATCACCATTCAGAAATGTACATTTTACATCCATTTGATATACTTTATAGTTCTTGTGTGCTACAAATGCAAGAAATAATCTGACTACCTCAATTCTAGCTACCAGTGCAAACGTTTCATTGTAATAAATTCCCTCTTTCTGTGAATATCCCTTACACACTAATCTTGCTTTGTTTTTTATTACCTTACCATATTCATTAAGTTTATTTTTGAATACCCATTTAGTTCCAATTACATTTTTGTCTTTAGGCCAGGGAACCAATGTCCATGTATTGTTCTTTTCAATTTGTTCTAATTCATCTTGCATATATTTAATCCAATGTTTATCTTCACATGCCTCAATAACAAATGTTGGTTCAATTTGAGAAATTAAACATACCTCTTCATTTTCCAGTCTTCCTCTTGCCATAACTCCTTGATATTTATTGCCAATTATTTGACTTTCAGAGTCATTAAGTCTTACATACCTAGGTGTGTTCACTTGCTATTGTTCTTCAGTCACTGTTGAATTCTCTGATGATGCCGGTGTGATTGGATCCACATTCTGTACCGGTGCACTCTGTACAGGTTTATTTGTGATTATCTCAACTGCTGGTTTAGAATCCATAGACCTTGAATTTCCTCTAAAGTGTTCATCTATCTTCACATTTGCACTCTCAATAATTTTTTGCAATCTTTTATTAAAACATCTATATGCTTTGCTCTTAGATGAATAACCAAGAAATATTCCTTCATCACTTCTAGGATCAAATTTACCAGTATACTCATCTCTCTTAATGTAGCATTTACTTCCAAATATTTTGAAGTATTTAAGAGTAGGAACATTACCAAACCATATTTCATAAGGTGTCTTGCTAGTTTCACCTTTGATGTGAACTTTGTTGAAAGTGTAAACTGTTGTATTCATTGCTTCTCTCCAATACACATGAGGTAGATTTGCTTCTGATATCATGCTTCTAGCTACATCCAGAATAGTTATGTTCTTCCTTTCCACAACTCCATTTTGCTGAGGTGTCCGGGGTGCTGATAGTTGTCTTCTAATTCCATTCTCTTCACAAAATGTATTGAACTCCTTAGATGTAAATTCACCTCCTTGATCTGATCTTAAACATTTGATTTTCTTACTGGTTTCATTCTCTACCAGTGCCTTGAATAATTTGAATTTTCCAAAAGCTTTTGATTTCTCCTCGAGAAAAGTAACCCAACAAATTCTAGAATAATCATCAATGATTAGCATAAAGTATCTATCTCCCTGTAGAATTCTTTTTCTTGCCAGACCACACAAGTCAGTATGAATTAAATCAAGAACATTATTGGATTTCTTAGAAATACTCTTAAAAGTTGTTCTAACTTGCTTTCCCATTCGACATTCCTTACATACTGTATTATGAGGTTTTACAATCTTAGGTAAATCCCTTACTGCCTTAGATGAACTAATCTTTATAATGCAATCAAAATTCACATGACAGAGTCTTTTATGCGATAACCAACTTTCATCAATATCTGCAATCAAGCATGTCTTTTCATTGTTATTCAAATTAATGATATTACCTCTAGCCTGATTACCGATTGCAATCTCCAAGCCAGTTCTATTCATGATTTTGCATTTACCATTCTTGAATTGTAACTGAAATCCCTTTTTAACTAATTAACCAACACTCAAAAGATTATGCTTCAAACCTTCAACAAAATAAACGTTGTCAGTATTGTGCTTACCATCAAAAGATATAGTGCCTTTTACTATGATCAAACAAGCTTTTTCATCCCCAAATCTTACTAGACCTCCATTGTACTCCTGAAAAGATAAGAATTTACTTTTATCACTAGTCATATGATATGAACATCTGGAATCTATAATCCATTCATCCTTTTCTTCAATTTTAGCTGTCAGGGCCTACTCTACCAATGGAATAGTAGGTGTTGGTTGATCTTCTTTTATTGCAACACAATCCCATCCATTGTCTATCGGTTCTTCATCATAATCATCAGTAACTCCTTCATTAGCATAGTAACATGATTTGTCTCTATTCTTCTTATATTTGTATCTCTTATATTCAGGGTTAAGCTTATATGTTCTTTAAGCTTCTTCTCTTAATCTTGCATGTCTATCAGGACATCTAGATGCCATATGACCAACTTTATTGTAGTTAAAACATTTAAATGGTTCTTTACCTTCATACTTCCTTCCAATAGGACCTTTAGGCTTTTTCCTTGAAAATAGTGCTTCAAGTTCTTCCAGTTCTTTATTTTCCTTCTTGATATCTTCAAGTTCTCTTGCATAAAGTGCTTTCCAATCAGATTTATCAGATGATGATGATGATGATGTAGATGATGATGCTTTGAAGGCTAAATCTATCTTAATTGTAGCAACATGACCAAATTTCTCAAGATCAAATGCTGAAAGTTTTCCAACCAAGGTATCTCTAGATACTGATGTATTAGGCATTCTTCTTAGCTCATTAATAGTAGTTACTTTCATTTTGCATGCCGGTGGAAATTCTCTCAAAACTTTAGAAACAATTTCATCTTCACTTAAGGAACCTCCACAACATTGTATTCCCAAAACAATTTCATTAACCCTTTCCATAAAAGAAAAAATTCTTTCATCTTCTTCCATTTTCAGATTTTCATACCTAACCCGGAATCATTCCAGTTTTGCAATTTTGACAGTGGTATATCCTTCATGCAATGTGTCCAATTTATCCCAAATAGCTTGAGCAGTAGATCGGTTTGATAATCCCATGATTTTCTGATCTGACAAGGCATTCAAGAGTGCTTCTCTTGCTTTGCAATCATTCTCTTGATCCTTACCCAATGTTGGTGGATTAGGTTGATTCAGCGTAAGACTAGCATAGCCATTCTTTGTAACATCCCATATGTCTTTTCCAATGCAATTTAGATGTGTCTCCATTCTGATCTTCCATATACCATAGTTAGTTCCATCAAGTTTCAGACTGATCTTCTTGAAAAAGTTAGTTGCCATAGAATCTCCTCAAGTTGTTAAACTTCTGCAAAAGGAGGACTTAGCTCTGATACCAATTGTTAGGACCCCGAGGCAACTGAGAGTGGGGGGGGGTGAATCAATTGTCTATTAATTTCAACCAAATATAACTTAATCAAACTTTATACTTAATACCGGTAAACCAAACTTAATCCCGATAGACAGTTTAGCAGTTAATATTAATACCGGTGAAACTCAATGTATATAATAGAAAGAGAAACAACATCCACAACACATAACACAAATATTTATACATGGAAACCCTGTAAGGGGAAAAACCATGGTGGGAAAACATTTCCCAAAATCAGATGATACTACTATAGATAGTATGTGTATACAAATGGGGTTCTCCACATGCAGAAAGGCCAACCACCTAGAGCTTACTGTTCAATCACAAAATAGGAGTCACACTGACTACAATTGGATGATTAAATCCAATAATAATGTACTACTCAAAGTAGCATCTCCAATGCTAGATTCAATATGGGTTAAGCTCTGATAATCACCTTCAAACCATCCTTGAACCTTCTCTATGGTCTGTTCATATGGTCTTCAATATTCACACATACCATGTCACAATGTCATAACCTTACATACCACATATGTCATCTCACAATTGAGATCTTACATATATACTAAAACCTAAGACCAAATGTGTAGGTCGGCTAATAAAGAATATTACAATTAAATCAATTACATATAAGTCAAGATGCGATGCATAATGTTGGCTCAATACAATTACAACAATATCCAATTGATTAAATCATCTCCATAATGTGTTTTGCTGATCTAGAACAGATAATGCATGTTGGTCCATAACCTAGACCAATTTGCCGGTAATAGCAAATATGTCAACCTGATTAGACCAATAATCAAAATACCAAAACCAAGTGTCCAAACCATGTCTTTGACATAACCAAGAGATCTCCAGATGATAACAAGTCATCCTCAGTGCCGGTCAATAATATAACCTGCCGGTGAACAATATACCGGTGACTGTGCATAAGTCACTGAACTTGCCGATGAACAAAACCAAAGATCTTGAGAAGGATCAGTATTGATAAGTGTTGACATCAATGACAAAACCAATACAACACATCCATAATACCAACATGTAAGTGTACAAAGGAGGAGCTCCAGATCAGAGGTCAGTATAAGATCCCTTGGGAGGCAATGGATTATGATGACCTTACCATTGTTCTATGTAGTATAGTAATAGGTTTACTAAATGTCGATAGGAGGACACATGGTTTCCCAGTTGATTGGGGCAGAGTGATCCATGACATGATTATGCACAAATGGGTATTTGCATGGGGTCCTTGTCTGTTGGCCACTTTGTACCATCATATACATGACATTGTGTATCTGAGACAGGATCTATCAGATGCAGGGTGACACTACTCTAGGTTTGTATATGGGAGCATATAGATATTGCTTGACTGACTATCCATATAGAGCTTCAGGATGAGCAACCATACACATACAAATATACAATAGGGACTAGGCACATAGGTGTAGGGAACACCTTATATTGGAGGCACTAGTTTGATATAATGTTGTACTTTACTTGGAGGCCTTATCTTGGTTGCCCTAGCTGGGCCAATGTTACGCAAAAGTTGCCTTATTTTTGACATTAGAGATATTTGATTGGTCGTGATGTTGGTTTCTTTAGGATCATTGATATTCATCTTATAGGTCATGTACTACAACAATTTGGAGAGATACATTGCATTCCAAATGTGATAGCATATTTTCCTTGGATAAGTCAGGAGGTTGGAGATTGGGGAGCGTACGTTCAACCACACATTGCGATTGCTGATTTTGATGCACTTCCTCACATGTAATGGGGCTGGGGAGTTGGGTCAGTGGATCTAGGGATGAAGCCTTAGTATGATGGTTGGTGATTGCCACACAGACCTATCCCTTTGACAGATCCTACCATTCCTATCTCGCCATAGTAGATTTGACACTAGAGGCCGCAAGGAGGCAGGGGAAGAGGGGGTTGAAATAGAGGAGGATGGGTTGCTGCCATTAATGTATCAGGTGTGGAGGAGGAGATAGAGGAGGAGGATGAGGATGTAAACATCAGTGGAGACATCGAGTCTGGCAACAAGGATGATGGTTCATCTTCTAGATCATCTAGTAGTGAGGGAGATGAGGGGGAGATCTCACATGATAGTGACATTTTGGACCTGGAGGATGTTCCTGCTATAGACACAAGTGCACATGGAGGGGATGATGATAATGATGATCCACAGGTCTTGAGAGCATGGATCTGGAGCCTTGAGGATGTCTTAGCAAGAGAGAGGCAGGGGAGATAGGATAATCAGGTTGTGGTTGTGCAGGAGCAATAGGCATGGATACAGGAGAGAGATTGTCTCTGTAGAGAGTGTGAAGAGGTTGTGTTGCATAGAGAAAGATTAATTTAGGATGCACAGGAGCTATATCTTGATCCAACCACGAGACTCAGAGATGACTGACTTGTTCATCTGGCTCAAGAGTGCACATATTGGTATTGTGAGTACGAGCGAGTTGTTCTTGAGGGATAGCATCTATTGAGCTATAGGACATACATTTTGGGAAGGAGGCCAGGAAGATATACTAGTCAAGATACTAGCATCGCAGGTGTGATGGGTCCACCTCAGGCACCATCAGGACATGTTGGGGCAGGATCTAGTAGGGAGGATCCTCTTGGTGATATGGGCAGTGTCGGTTGAGACACATATTTGATATCATTTGAGCCATTTTGGTGTTTTTTGTATACTCTAACACATTATCATTTTTGCAGTTTTGGTGGCAATTTATATGCATGTATTTTATTGATGGTGCATGTTTCTATTATGCTTTTATGACACAGTTCTTTATGATTTAATTATACTTATTGTAATGTATGATTCTATGTGATGCAGTTCTATATGATGATCTTAAATGTTGTTTATATGATGTATAATTTTAAAATGAATGCAATGTTATGTGATTAAATGCAATGCAATTTAAAGTGTATGTGACTGACTTTAATGAATGCAACTAAAAAGTGGTAAAAATGATAACACACTTAAATGAAATGCAACTAATATGATAATGAACTAAATGGAATTAAATGATAATGAAATAAATGAAACTAACTTAAATGAATCAACTAAATAGATCAGCTATATAAATGTAATTAAATGAATAAACTAGATGAATGAAACTAATTTTTTTTGTAATGCTAGGGCAAAACCAATTCAGGATCCATTCCTAGCATATCTCATAGGACCATGCAAAGTTGATGTCTTTTCTTGAAAAATTGAATAAATTTTTCTTTTTCTAGAGGATTTAGTGATTGTGCCAGGTGAATTTTGTGTACATTCTCAGCATCTCCTATGTTAATCTCTCTAGTTTCTTCCATTAGGAGTGCCGATTGTTCTTGATTTATTGGGAGATGATCAAGTCTACCTCTAGTCATACTCTATGCTTCTTCTAAGTCATCAGGATTGGAGGAAGAGCTTGCCTCTCTAAAATATGTTGTTCTATTCAAGTCTATGGTGAATCTTTCCTTGTTGTCAACAAATGGGAATCCATCTCTAGCACCCAAGAACTCTGCTATGGCCTCGTCATTCTCAAACCAATCTAGCTTTGGTTCCTCTTTTTTCCCCTAGTCTATTAACTGTGGGTACTTAAGACATATATCTCTTTCATCATTGAATTTTGGGCTTGTTGTTATCATATAGACTTTATTATCAAATTGTCTTGTGAAGGAATTTGGGTCTATTCCTATATCTTCATAAATAATGCCATCATCTATAGGGTATAAGTGATCATAATATATGTCCACATGATCTGTGTTGCTGCTATGGAGAGATAGAAACTTCTAGTCATGTGAATCAGTAATTGTCTCAACATAGGTGTATATATCTGATCTATCATCATTTGGTTCCTCTTAAATTGTAGTTAGAGGGAACTTTGCAATATTGATGATGCATGGAATACTTTCATGACTTGATGATGTATCTTCATTTATTGACATGTTGTGTAATCCTTGGATGACTGATTCTGGCCCTGTTACTGTGACATGTGTTGGTGCTATGTCATTATTTGTTGATGTACTCGAAGATAAGGATGCGGCCAACTAGGTGTTGATCTCATTTGGTGGTCTTATGTTTGAAGAAGTAATACATGCAGTGTTGTCATTGGTAGGTACAATGCCTATTTCTATTACTACATTGGCATGTGAAGATGGTGGACATACAACTATTGACAAGTTTCTCAATGTAACATTATCAAGAACCCTGATTTCAATGGTTGACTATTGTGGTATTGCTGGTGGTATATTCACAATTACTGGAGTAGCTGATTTTTTAGACTTTTTTTTTTCTATGTGGCTATATCCCAACCCCTGGTGTTTTGGGTTGTCCATAGGTAAGATGGGTTCTATGATTCCTTGAGAATTTAGTTCCAATCTTGTTGTTCCATCATAGCCATGTTTTCTTAACATTGTTAATCCATTCCCATATAATCTAAGGGAAGTTTGATAACATGGTAGTCTTATTCATCTTTGTACAACCAAGCATTCATGTCTTCTTCTAGGGATTCATCTTGTATGTCTCCCCATCTAACAAGTGAGAAAGAGTTTGAATATCTGACAATATCTTTTCCTTTAACTTTCTTGGTGATAGTAGATGAGGGTCTCCCAAAAGTTCTGGGAGATAGAGATATGGGCCTTGTTGATGATGATCCAGCAATAGAGTATTCCCCACACCCTTCATCTTTAGGTACGTATGGTCTAGACTTTTGTGCCTCTGATGGTGCTATATCTCCCAATTGTGGAATGATTGTCGATTCTTGATTGATGGGGACTTTATTGTCTGTACTTTCTCTTAAGTAGTTACAACATTGAAAAGGATTTGAGTCTCCATGTATTATTATTTCAATTCCATTTAATGGAAACTTGATAAATTGATGGAATGTGGAAGGTATGCCCTGGATGGCATGTATCCATGGATGGCCCAATAGCATATTGTATCCCAGCTCCTTGTCTAATACTTGAAACATAGAATTGGTAGTAATAGGTCTAACATGTACTGGTAGTGTGACCACCCCTTTTCAAGGACATTCTTCATCATCATATGCCTTTATGTTTATATTCTTTGTAGGGTCTATGTGAAACTAAGAATAGCCTAGTGATTGAAGTAATTTGAGGGTGCATATATTCATCCCCACTCTTTCATCAACCAACACTCTTTTGATCCTTTTCTTATGAATGTATGCTACTAGATGTAAATGATCATTGTGCATGATTTCATTTGTGGGGATATCTTATTCTATGAAAGAAACTTGGGATGAAGCATCTTTGTTTCCCACTATTGCTTGAAATGTAGTCTCATCTATATCTCTTGAGACAACTGAATCTTGGAGTACCTTGTCTAAGATTTTTCTATGACTTGGCGATATGCAAAGTAAATCAAAGAGTGAGATTTGTGCTAGAGTCTTCTTTAATTGATCTACAATACTGAAGTTGCTCATTTGAGGAGGTGTATGAGAAGGTACTCCTTATAGTGTAACCTTTCATCTACAGGTCACAACAACACAGTCTTTGTTTCTAGGATTAACACTGATAGTATCCAATATTGCATCTCCTTCATTGAGAATATTGATGGTGTAGTCATAATCAACCTTTGTGTAGTTGGCCATGTTATCTTGCGCTCTTGAACCAAAATATTTTCCTTGATTGTTCTTAACAAACGAGTCTTTGTAGATGATGTGTGCTTGATTTGTAGATCCTTTATTGGCATCAAGTGTGACATCCCCTTGGTCTATTGAATCTTTAATGAGGTTCTTTATCTTATAACAACTAGATTTCTTGTGGCCTTTTGCTCGATGGTATTAACAAAAGTCATTGTCATTCCACAATGCTAGTTTGAATGGATCTGATTCATATTTCTATACCTCAAGCAATGTTATTACATTGGTTTGCACAAATTTATTCAATGTAAAGTCTATAGGTTGGCTCTCCCAAGGGTGTAGAATTTCTTTTTGGTGCATTATTCCTTGAAGGTTTGAAGGTGTTGAATTGCACTGCATTTGTACTAGTAGCTATTGTATTATTCACTTGTGACTGATTTATATTTGGTGAAGAAGAGGTAATTGGCCCTTGCAATGATATTGTTGGTTAAACTCTATTTACTACACAAGCATCTACCACTCCATCATTTTGTTAGGATTAATGATAGTCCCAAAGATACTGAGGAGGGGGTGGGGGGTGAATCAGTATCTAACTGGTTAACAAAATATTTGACCAAAATTTGTTCCAAAAAGTTAAGTCCAAAAGTTTACCAAAAATGTGTGCCCCCCCTGAGTAGATGATCTCCTCTAATTAACCATTTTTCTCTGTCCACTACTCCCCCTTTGACATCAATGACAAAGGTTGTCAAAAATTGTCAAATGAGTGCAAAAATTTCACCTTGAAGTTTGTAACCGGTTGGTTACAATCTGAAATATGTCAGCCAAAACCCAGTTTAAGCTCTATATGAATCTGTTATTGTCAATCATGGTTGCCTTAGTTTTTTGGATTATACCAGTGAGATGATGCATATTCTCCTCCAGTGACTATTGCCCTTGAATTAATGCCTCATAGATCTCTTTCCTTAGAGAGATAAGGTTGTCTAATTTAGGAATGAGTTTGTACTTAAGCTCTCTAGCATTTGCCTTGATCCTATCTTTTTCTTTCTCTAACTTCTCCAACTTTTCTTCAAATCCTTCTATTTCTTGCTCAATAACTAATATAGGTTCAGATGAACCAATGGTATTATCAGCTATATCATCTATCTCCTTTTGAACTTTGCTTATTTCCTTTTCAATGTCTACTATCAATAGATGTGGCTTGCATGTATCCCTGTATAGTTCTTTATACTCCAAAATTGTTGTATTCAATGCCGGTAAAAGTGTGTTAGTGTGTTTCATGCACTTCTTTATTGTTTCCTCAAAGAATTTTTCTTTTTTTTTTTCCATTTTATCTTTGAATGTTTCCTCATTTATTTGATCAACTATTAGTATATTTCCTGCAATGAATTTAGACAATGTGTCTAACTGATTTAAAGAATCCTTTACATGATCTAAATTGAATTTTGGTGCAATCATTTTAAGAATAGGTATTATGTCATTAATCTCCTTATAGGCCAATGCATTACAATCCGTTATCGTCTTTATTGAGTCCAGATGTACCTCTGTCACATTTGTAGGTCTGAATTCGCTCAATGAAGTACCAGATGTCTGACCAATTACCTTTACTATCTCAGTGCTTGCAGTATGAGTAACCAATTTCCTTGTGTCAACCTCCAGTGGATCAGTATGAGTTTGAATTTCTACTAGCAATGGTTTGGGCTTCTCAGTGATTACTGGTTGTACTATCTCAATGTGTACCTGTGTATCTATTGGTTTCTCTATTGGTTTCTCTGTATTATCTACTGCCAGTGTGTGAGCTTGAATTTCATCCTTAGAATGTTACCTGTAATAAGTTATCTTCACAAAATATAATGGAAATGCATACAGGAAATCCAAAATTCACCAATGAAACTACATGAAATACATACTAAAATAAAACATTATATTACCTTCATGACTTATGTCTCATTGTGTCCTAACTCCACTATTCTTGGTTGTAGATGGTGTGCTCTCAGACAATGTAGGATGCATATGATTAGCTTGCAAAATGCCCTTGAAGTCTCTTGAAGTCTATCTCTCTCTCAACTGAAGCTCTTGATTTTATAGACTTTGAGTGGATAAGATGATGTGGCTCAGATCAATGGTCTTGATCAAATCTATAGATTTGAATGGCTATGAGCAAAGGTGAAGGTTGAAAGAAAGTGGGAAGGAGAAGACAAGTGTCACTCATCTCACCTTGACTGGGTTGCTGACTGAGGGAATCTAGGGATGGTTGGAGGAAATTTAGGCATGAGAGGACAAGTGGACTCAAGTCCTTCCCAAGATGTAGGGGGTGCTGGAGATAATATAGGAAATGGTTATGAAATATGTGTACGTACACAATTTTCATTAATTTTGGAGGTTGAAGATAAATGATGAATTAATATTTAATAAATATTAATTTCTTGAGCCACATGTTTGATGAGCTGGCAAAGGGAAGATGAAGTGCAGATGGAGGGTGAGTTGGATAAGGGATTAAATAATTTAAGAATTATTTAATATTTGACACTATAGGATAGGAGAATAACTATTAAATATTGGATATTTAATTATTTGGAGGAGATAATTAAATATTAGATATTTAATTAACTTGGTTAGAGGAATAAGATAATTAAATATTAGATATTTAATTAATTCAGAAGAATAGGATAAATGAATTAATTAATAGAAAGACATGAAAATGAATTAAATAAATTAATCTTTTCAAATTAACTATTTAATAGACGAATAATTATTTAATTGCTCATAGCCAATTTTAGGTGTATACAGCCAGTATCTCTGTCACTGTCTCTGTAGGTTTTTCAATGTTAGCATCAGTACTTCCAATATTCATTCCACTGTCCAAAGGTTCCACTAAATGCTCTGCTTGCTCTGCTTTCTCTATTTGTATTTCAACCTCAATATTTTCTGTCAGTTGCTCAGTAGCAATATCTTTCTTTACCTCTATGCTATCCTTGTCCACTACAATGTTCACTTCCTATGTATCAATATTCATGGTGTATAAAATTTCTGACTCGGGATTAGTGTCTGATAGTTTTGATACTTAATATAAGTACAGATCCAATAGCCAACAAGATGAGAGGGGGGGCGGGGTGAATCATACAAACTTAATCATCCACAAAAACATTAGATTCAACCTCGGTAACATATATATCAGTAATATAACCAAAATTGTTAAACATGAAAACTCAAAAGCATATGAACAATATAAACCTCATAACACTAGATTTAACGTGGAAACCCAAATAGGGAAAAACCACTATGGGATTTCGGACCCACTAAGAAATATACTCTTCTAGAGTATGCTTGGTTAAAAGAAAATCCTATTAAAGATTACAAACACATTGCTAGATGTGACCCAGTTAAGGGATTTCCCTTAGATCTGTTAGGATCTTCACTTTGTTAGAAGTGACCTTGTTAAAGGATTTCAAACACTCAATCAGAATGTCACCTTACTAGAGGGTTTACATATAAGACTATTAAGTCCACTCGGTTAAGAGATTTTCTGTCACTTTCACAAAATAATAGTAATAAAAATCTATCTGCAACTTCACATCTAAAATGCTAAAGCAGATTCTTATTTGTTCAATACATTCTAGACATAGAACTAATCTTGTCTATCTGCTGGGCTTCTATACTCTGTTATTCTAACAGGTCTTCAAGCTTCTATGCTTGGTAATCACTATGTAGCATTCCTGTGCATACACTTGCCCGCATACATTGTTTATCAATAGTTTCCTATTTGTAAACAATTAGGTAACCGCTTAATCTCCTTGATCACATTTCCCATGATCAATCATAGCCATCAGATCTTCAATCTTGTCCAGGTTCAATGCATCTTTTGATCTGAAAACATTTTACTCCACCTTGGAACTTGCATACTAGTCTTGGAAATTGTGCTAGGGTATTGCGGTTCAATCTGAGCTGTCGATCTTCATGCTGACTTTTCATTGCCTTAGATTCGTTAACAAACTTCTTCCATGGCTCACCAATCATTTAATCTGCTCCAGCTCATCAGCTTCCTTCATTAAATGTCGCATTTAAACATTTAATGCATTCTGTTATAGCTCGGTTACAACTCGGTAACAACTCAGTGAATACTAAACTTCACTCGGTAGACATTTTTCCTTCATTAACCAATAGTGATAACCTTAGGGTTTATTGACTAGGTTCCTTAGGTTTTACCGACTAGGTTCTTTGCTTGATAACATAGTATAGTATTAACCTTTACAATTTACAACATATGTATGATGTTAAAACAATCTAAAACATCATGATCTCATCATTGTCTGACTCAGTAGTAGTTGCCCATTGAATACCTTATTCATCCCCTTATTCATCATATTCTTTCCTGTGTCTTTTACTGACATTTTTATAATCTTCATATCGTACTTCTCAAGTTATGGCAACATCATAATGAATTAGAAAATCAATTTGTTGACATCAATGACAAAATAATAATATGAAGACAGTAAAACATCTTTAATCAGTTATATCCATAATCATCAACAACCTTCTCAATGTTGGGAAAAATGGTGTCTCAACCTTGCATTTATGTGAGGTTACTATTTATAGTAAGTTTTTATTTGAGCACGAAATGGTGCGAAACTCTCCCTGAAGCTTCTGGTTGGCTAGATAAGCATTCCGGTAAAGTTGCGTTGCAAGGTCATAGCTAGTTTTGAAGATATTAAAGTTTTCATCTTGGAGCGGTGCAATAAAATATTTAAACTTAATTTTGGGGACTTTAGAGGCTCTGAAACACCCTGAAAAGTGGCCGTAAGTGGGTTACGAGGTGATATAGCACTTCGCGAGCTTTCCGGCGCTTCAAACGGTTCGTCAATCGGACACCCGGTTCTCAAGTTATGGCCTCCGGAAGTTTGTACTCCTGAAATAGGAAAAATAATTTGTATCGGATACATAAATGAGCTGTAAAAGGGAGCGACACGTGTTGATGTGTGCTTTAACATGTCATAGAAGGGAGATAAGGTCGGCTACACCTTATTGGGTGGTTTTAGCCCATGGTTTTGTAATACCGTTTGACGGTTTCTTGTATTGTATCTCCTATTTATGAGGTGTGTGAGATAGAGGTTATGTGTAAGAGTCTTATGGCTATTGAGTTGCCTCTGAATCTCTGATTAGTGCTACTCCTACGAAGAGCTTGCTCTGCAAGTATTTTGTAATCTGTTTTGATTGCTGAATAAAATATTGAGCTGCTTTTGAAGGGTGGGGTTTTTCTCCCGAAAGGGTTTTCCCCACGTAAATCATTGTGTTGTGGTATGAATGCTATTATATCTATTTCTATTTTCTGTAACTGTTGTAATGATCTGAAAAAGTTTTGCATTACCCTCCTCTCAAGGTTAGTGTAGGAAGTTGTTTCCGCTACTTAGCTTCCTTACAAGTGGTATCAGAGCTTGATCACCTTTGGTTTCAATTGTGGGCAGTTGGGTTTTTTGAACTAATCTAGATTTGAGTGGGAGCTTGTGCAGAAGACACTTTTTGATCTTGTTGCAGGAATATTCAGATGGCGAGTTCATCAGGGAGAATAGAGGTGGAGAAATTTAATGGAAGTAATTTTGAGATGTGGAAGCTGAAGATGGAAGATCTGCTAATAGATCGAGATCTTTGGGATGCTGTTGATGCGAATGTCCAAAGGCCCTCAGATCCTACTGCGGCAGCTTAGTATGATGTTATGGACCGAAAAGCCAAGGGTCTAATCAGAATGTGCTTGGCAGACTCTGTTCTAATCAATGTCCATGAAGAGAACTCTGCAAAGAAGCTATGGACTAAGCTTGGTGAGATGTATCAAGTGAAATCTTTATTAAATCAAATTTTCTTAAGAAAGAAATTGTATTCCTTGAAGATGGAAGAGGGTGGACGAATTGCAGACCACCTAGAAGCATTCAATATGATTGTGGCTCAATTAGTATCCGTCGGTGTTAAGATGGACGAGGAGGAAAAATGTCAGATCTTGCTTTGCTCTTTGCCTGATTCGTGGGATTCTCTTGTTATGGCTATCGGTAGTACTTCTGTTGTTTTGAAATCTGAAGATGTGGTGGGTGCCCTACTTGGTGAAGAGATGCGAAGGAAGGTATCCATCAGTTCAAAGGAAGCCCTAACTGTTCGTGGAAGACCTAAGGAGAAAGGCAAGAAGAATGAGAAGCGTGGCAAGTCTAAATCCAAAGGGAGATCGAAATCTCCTGGAAAGTCCAAAGTCATTTGCTGGAATTGCGGTAAATCGGGTCTCATCCGTAAGGACTGCAAAGAAGAAAAGAAGAAGAAAAAGAAAAAGTTCGATTCTGATTCTGAGTCCGACAAGGAAGATGGCGATGCATTTATTGCGGCTTTGGCGACTCATGCAGGTAATGATGCCTGGCTAATTGACTCAGGTGCATCTTTTCATATGACTTCCAATAGAGATTGGTTTTCTGAATATGAAGGATTTAATGGAGGTAAGGTGTACTTGGGTGATGATTCACCTCTAGACATTGTTGGTCGAGGTAAGGTTAGAATCAGGTTTTCTGATGGTAGAATAAAAAGGATTAATGGTGTGCTGCATATCCCTGGATTAAAATGAAACCTATTATCTGTGAGCAAACTGATAGATGCAGGTGTGCAGGTAGTCTTTTCTGAAACAGGATGTAAGATGATTAAGGGTGCTATGGTAGTTGCTAGAGGTGTCAGGTTTGGCACTTTGTATAAGCTTGAAGCATACACTGTTGAGTGTAATAGCACTTCTGTAAAAAGTAAATCTATGGATACTTCACTGGAAGATTTGAAGGTTTCACCTTCAGCAGATGGAAATGGTTTTTGGGTACCTAAGGGTGCTCTTTCGTCTGAAGCAAAGTTACCTGCAGAGAAGACTATGTTATGGCACCAGAGACTTGGCCACATTGGAGAAAAGGGTCTAAGGACCTTGAAAAATAAAAACCTTGTTGAAGGTTTGAATGACTGTAACCTTGACTTTGATTTCTGTGAGCATTGCATTTATGGAAAACAAAACCACGTTCAGTTTTACTCGAGTTCTCACAAAACTTGTGGTGTTTTGGACCTTATCCATTCTGATGTGTTTGGACCAGTAGATGTCTCTTCGATTGGAAAATCCACATATTATGTTTCATTTATTGATGATTTTAGTAGAAGGACATGGGTTTATTTTCTAAAGAGTAAATCTGAAGTTTTTAGTCGTTTTAAAGAATTTAAAGCAATGGTTGAGTTGCAGACTGGAAAGAAAATAAAATGTTTGAGAACTGATAATGGCGGTGAGTTTTGCTCTAATGATTTTGATAGATTCTGTAAAGACTGTGGAATTAACAGGCAGAAGACAACTCCATATTCTCCACAGCAGAATGGAGTTGCAGAAAGAATGAACAGGACACTGATGGAAAAGGCTAGGAGTATGTTGAGTGGTGCTGGTCTCGAACAAAAGTTTTGGGCTGAAGCTGTTGCCACTGCTTGCTACCTAATTAACAGGTCTCCTACATCAGCTCTTGTTGATAAAATGCCTATGGAAGCATGGTCAGGTCACAAGCCTTCATTGAGACATCTTAGAGTTTTTGGTTGCGAGGCATATGCACATGTGCCAAAGGAGAAGCGAACAAAGTTGGAGAACAAGGCTGTGAAATGTATCTTCATCGGGTATAGTTATGGTGTGAAAGGATACAAGCTTTGGGACCCTGTTGCACAAAAGGTAATTCACAGTAGAAGTGTTATTTTTAGAGAAATTAAGTCTCCTTCTGTTACATTGCAGCCAGAACAGACTAAAAAAGAAGATGTGATTCAACTTCCTTCTACACCTGAAAGA